>NW_008751947.1:264170-279606 GCF_000715545.1 Opisthorchis viverrini
TCATCGGTGAACGAAACTGTGGCAGCTACAACCACTGTACGACAAGTACGCGGTTCTTGCAGCTGACAATGGTGATGGCATACACTGCAACGTATAAAGATCACCTGAGCTCAAGATAAGGTAGCTTGGGAAAAAAGAGTTCATTTGAGCCAGTGAAGCAATAACCAGAAACCTGTCAGATAGACACATGAGTTACTCAAGTTAGCGCCATGCTTCCGGACTTTTCGGGTCTGCATCCTGGGGATTAGAAACGGTCTGTCTTTATTCTCTTAACCCCGTAGTCTCTGAACCGTTGTTGTCAAGCTGGTTAGATTGGTGGAGTGGAACTTTGGCTATCCGAAGGGACACGTCGACACACACTTAACCGACCCACACACACATGCAGCCGAGCAGCACGTTGATACCGATCACCATTCCCCAGAGAATCATACATCTTTTGTCTTGCGTCTGAGTTTTTGAGACCACGACTTTTATTCACTGCAAAACTATTGGCAATCTTTGGTTGTTGGTCTGTTCGCCGAGCTTGACAATTGGATTGCAAACGTTTCATCACCAATCGAGGTGATATCGTCAGTGCAGGGTTGAGTGGGTGAATTCCTCCTCTTCTGCCTGTGATTATATAGCTTCTAAACAGTATCTGGTAGTTCTGGAAACGGTCGTCATGTAGTTTGATCGATCTCCTGTGAATCTGACGTGGCTCGATCTCCCTGTGTCTGGTTGGTCCGTTGGGCGCATTCAGTTCGGCAGTTATGTGTCTGGTTGTTCTGCTGTGATTCGGCCGTTTCCTTCTTGCTTTGTGATGTGGGTTTTGTTCACTTGATTGGTTGGTTCATCGGCCTTCTGTTTTTAGTGATCTTCTTCCTTTGACCCAATTAGTCCGTTGGTTGCCGTTAGGTTTCTTGGCTCCGAGTCCCGTGACTGTGTGGTTCTTTTGTTCATAACGGCTGATAGACTGGGTCACTGTCTATGTGTTTATTGATCGATTTTTGTGTGGAGTACCACGCCTCTGCAAATTCTCGCTCCCGTTTTGTTCTTGCGTTAGCAAGTATCTGAACGTTGTTCCAATTGAACTTGTGTCCTTCTCTATCTTCATGAATTGACAATTGACTATCTGATCACATAAGTATGAAAAGTCATCCACAGAGATTCACCTTGTGCTTCGACCGATTGTTCCACACCAGGTTATTGTGTCCGCGGACCATACCTTCCCTTTGAGGACAAATTGAACCGATAGACCCGAGATAAACCATGTAAAACCTGACCTATCTGTCTGCTTTAGCGAGTAGCAAATTACGGCTGTTGACACGACAAGACGGTGCCGGAAAGAGAGTTTTGAAGCATGCGGTGGACATGCTTTGGTATGTTGTAAGGCCCGTTATTTAGGAGTCCGGTTTTTCTGGTCCAACAAGGTCACAAAAGTCTCGGATAGATGGTGAAAACTCTATGCAAAGTCATTCTCAGGACATACGGTGTTTGGACATGTCTCTGGGGCTTCATGGAGTCACAGTGGAGTCTGTGGAACATTATGCGTATCTCGGATGATGCATGAGCTCTGATGGCATTGTGACAGACGAAATCAACGCACGAATCCGAAAAAGCTACTTATGGCATCAAAAGTGCGTATCACTGGGTCTCAACGGACCTGAATGTCAGACTGAAGTGTGGCCTGAACGGTTGTGAAACTTTGCCAATTCGGGTGTGGAATTTGAGGCATTCTCAGGTCCTTGATTGCCGATGCCTCAAAGTATAGCTGAAGTCAAACAGGAACCAACGAATGAGGTGATCATGCCTTTGTTGGAGAAGACAGTATTCCACCCAAGAAATGCACCGAGCACTGCAAGCCAAGGTGGCTGGATTATTTGTCACGAATGCTCAATCAGCACCTGCCGAAACGAGCGCTGTTTTCGCTGCCTTATTCAGAGTGTCAGAAACCTAGAGGCGGAGAGAATCTAACATAGCCTAATTGAATGAAGGGTGTTACGATAGTGTCGCTTACCCTCCCAGGTGAGGTAACCCTCCCTAGGCTTAGTTAGTTGTGCTGAACGATATAGTGGTTAAGCGATGTCAATGGAGTCCACACTCTGTGTTTGACCGTGTTGCAGATGTAGGCACCTCGGGTGTGCATGTCAAGCTAGCCCTAGTTCCCCTCCCTTCCCCATCTCTTTCTTTCGATCATACTACTTAATTGAAATAAGCTGACGTGTTTGTCTAGCAGTGAGGCACCAGTGTTTTTCTACTGGTGTTGCTGATAAGGTTGTTTTTGAACAGGCTAGGAAGTCCCAGTCGTTGATGTAAATGCCATGATGGAGGGGCATCACGTAGAAATTCGGACTCCTCATTTGGAGCAAGATGGCTCAGTAGTTAGAGCGCGAAATCGGAAGATTCGTGGTTCGAATCCGACCGCCGCCTCTCGACTTCCCCCGTCTAGGCTTGGGCAATCTGGTAGTATCCCAACCCTCGTGCCTCTTTCTGGTGGCATGGCCGTTAGGCACCAAAAGGGTGTTACAGCTGAACTATTTTCTTTCTTACTTCAAACTGGTCCACAAGCTCAGGGAATTACTAGCCGCCTAGTTGGACGTTTCATTTTATTACCTCAATAACAACCGGCGTAACGGCGGACACTACTGATGAGACATACGAGTAGTATGTGGTTTTGTCATAGCTTCGCCTCATGTCTAACGGAAGCTGAATTTTATTACGGAACTTATGGAACTGCTGTGCAGCCTGCGTGTACAATTACGTAAAACTGTGTACATAGGAGATGTTTACTTTCTTCTCCAGTAGTTTGTAACTGTTTACTTGGTGTTCGCTAACAAACAACTCCGTGGCAGAGTACTCTCGTCCTTACGCCGGTATGGTGTGGAGCATAAATGGTTTGATTCTCAACTCCCACACATTCACTTAAGTGTTGTTCTACGCGACTCGGTTGTGTGCTCTTAGCTGTTCGATTGTTGTTAGGCTGCGATGAAGGACGCACTATGCGTCTTTAAGTCATCGAAGTACAAAATATGCATATTTTGACCTTGGTCGAATGAAACCAGACTTTCGGTGTTGAAACCACCGGACTTTACGAGATTTTTTAGCAAGCAATCGGTTCCTGTCCCATACGATTCAAGTTGCTCGATACAAAGTTTTCTGCCGCGATTAATGATACCCAGTTACAAGAGCAAAGCGTCAGCAGAAGCGTACCTGCAATTGCCAGAGTTACAATCAATCGGTGTGAACTTTATACCTACTTAAATCACGTTGAGTGCCTTTCACTGTAAGCTCCCAGTTCCCTTTCGGTTACAGCTGGCACTGCAATGCCCCTCGGATAAGATATTCTATCGACGCTGGTAAGTAATCTAATAGGAACAGTTCCGGAGTGGACGCACTGTCATTGCGATCCTGAGTTTGAATTTTTACCCTAAAACGGGTCTTATATGGGCGGTTATTGACTGATCGTGTCGCCCCGTAACTTGTGACAGGTTCGGCACCGTCTCCTACACCTGTATGACGTCTTATCTGTCAAGTGACACTTCTTGTTAAACAAGATGCTCTCGTGTTTGATCGGAGTTTTGAAGTTTGGGTCGCTTTCGGATATCCGGGAGGAGGATCCTCCAGTCATCAAGGCGGTGAGTTGTGGGATTTTCTTGAGTGGAGGCCAACGACTCAAAGGTTTGATCCATTTGGTTTTCTGGGCTTACGTAGACCTAGGATAAGGCACAGATATCTCACTCAGTAAGTACGTATATCTGTTTCCACATTGGTTTCAACGCGCGGAGATTTTGCTTGTTTGTGTGACTTCTCTTGAGTGAAAATACACAGCCGTTCAGCTACTACCAAAATGTCGGTAGTCCATTCAGAATGCTCTGCTGAAAGACTGACAGTGAGCATTCCGTCTGCACCACTGTTCTGGTACTTGTGCGATTGATACTGATCGTTCATACATAGTTCATACACATGTGTATGAACTACTAGCCCACTAAACACAAAAGTGGAACGGGGGTTACAAATAGGGAGGGAAGAAACATGGGGAATTTCAACTGCCTAAATAATGAACGATGCCATGAATACGAGTTCGTTACGAAAATTGTCCACAAGGCCTACTAAGAAAGCCTCACGTGTCCGTCAAAACCCGCCTAAGGTTCATCGAAACCCCCCGACAGCCTGATTGGGCCCAAACGTGATAGACGAGGACTAACATTAATCCATCTGCTGTCACCTGAGAACTAAGTTTGGTCGATAAATTTGACTTGACAGCAGACGGAATTGATTCTTGATGCTGGAGCACAGCTGACTCAAGTTTGTATTGGTGATCACCTACTGAACTTCCAGATTACAGCCGTCACATTTCACCCGTATTCAACCTAGACTGTCCTCAGGAAACCACACATACTACAAACAGACAAATAGCTCATCATATAGGCTGATCCAGCTTAGCTGTCCTTCGTTGACGCCCTATTTGCCGAGTTCTACACAATGCTTTAAGTAGAGATGAACAAGTATCTTTTTGTTCATCCTGAGTTCTCCCGTCCCACATTATTTCTTCAACACATTTCTGTTGATATATTTGTACAGCCAGAGGTATTTTGTATCTGTGCCTACAATCAGCCTCAACATGCCTCAAAAAGTGAAATGTGTGGTTCGAATTTCTAACCATGACTCCACAACTGACCCAGAACCAGGTGACCTGACAATACCTCAGTGGTTTGGTGGGGAGGTTTTAGTTTGAGACGATAGTGTTGCTCGAATTCACATAACGCAGTGAAAAAGGCAGATGATCATGGAATAGTTTGGCTGGTTTGTGTAAATCTAATCACATATCACTTTGGCTTTAACGAGATACTCACCTGAATCCCAGCTTAACCCCGTGTATGTGATGTCACACACTCTCTCTTCTAAAGACAAAACATGTCTTCTTGTACCTCGTGTGTCCTAATGAAAACAGAGTAGTTTCAGCGTCTTGTGAGAACAGTATAAACTGATAAGTCACAAGACCCGTGCTAGAAAAGTTGACAGACTGAGCCAACCACAGACTGCCTGATTATGCCACTCTAGACCTGCGTAAAATGACAGCATGTCAACTTCGGTGATCCGTATCGGTTGTATGGAAGCTATTCACAGGATCGTTCCGTTCGGATTTTATCCGTCTGAACTAGATAATAGATAATCACTCAGCTATAACGCCCTTCCAGTGCCTAGCTGCCATGCCACCTCAAAGAAGCACGAGAGCTGGGATACTGGCAAGTTGCCCAAGCTTAGGCAGGAGACGTCGAGATGCAGGGGTCGGGTTCGAACCATGGACATTTGGGTTTGTAAATTCGCGCCATTTCTCCAGTTCATTCATTGGTCCATTCCCTTGGAGTCAGTTTATCAAGTCTAATTTTTGAGAACGGTTTTGTAGAAAACGTCTCGAAGTTGCTCACTAGTTTTTCGCTCCCCTGTAGTGAATGGATATCGATCGGTCGTCCACACTTCCTCACTGTTATTCATTCATTCAGCCTGAACTTAGAAAACACAGCCGAATAAGTTGCACACACGCACATGCATACACAGACTGTCTGACCAGAACTGCCCAATCATAGCATTTCGATCCGTTTCTGCTGACTCATAGCTTGACTTTCATCCTCGTCATCTTGACCAATGAACATTGCTGTTGACTCACCCCACTTCTAGTCACGTGTTAGGTGTGCACCGCTGCTTTTGGTTTTGTATGATCATGTCGTCTGTTTGAACGAGGTAGCCCAGGAGCGATCAACCACATTTTCAGATATGATCCTACTCTATCAGGTGCGATACTTCACGGTCTTCGGAACATATCTCGTTGATGATAGCCCAACAAAATACGCCTTGTGAATGGACGGTTATCTTTGTTTATTGTGGATGGCATAAAAAGCTATGGTGTGCAATTGTTTTATCACATTGATTCGTAAGGCCAATTGGAACGCATGGGTCTTACAGAGCAAATCACATGCAAGGAAGACAAAACAAATGGGGATGGGTATACGAATCGCTCGTATTATTTATGCCTGGAAGTGTTCCAGCTCGGAGTCATCGTCATCATCATCCCGAAATGGTCTGACCGGCGCGTATTTGGGATGAATTCGACCTGACTGTGTCTGGTTTGACTCAGTTAATTCGGGCAAAGTAGGAATGGAAGTTAGTTGTTTTGGTGGCGCGTGGGTACAATTGCCTGTCCGTCCTCGAGAAGGCTTTGTGTCGGGAAGACGTTTTACGGGTGTGCCGAATTCACTTCGTCTCTGCTGTGCTGTACGTTTGGATTCCGCAAGTTTTGTGAAGTTACCACTATTTTCATTGGCTTGCCTCACTGCCCGAGTGATAGGGATTCGTGTTGCCGTTTTCTTCTGAAAAATAATAGCCATTCGAACACATGTCAGTATATTCTTCCTGAAATCGTTATCAATTCAGCTGGTTGAATTGGAATCTCCAGAGAATGGTTCAGACATGCACCGAAACATGACTAAAGTGCATGTGTTGTCTACACAGTATCAGCTGTTTCGAGAGAAAAGATTAGTGCTGATCGGTCCACTCATTTGTGACTAGTAGCCAGGGCTAGCACAGAAAAAAAGGGATTATCCGAGTCAAATACATCCTGTCAGTTTGACATGAGCCGATTATTGATTAAGTACCGGCAACTGATAAAACACGTGACATAGCGCCCGTCGACCCGAAAGTACACACTGGAGGTGGATGTGGCGTGCTCAGAGGTATAAAACGACCAGGTAACATCAAATACTGTCGCATTATTACTGATCATATCTCAATCATTCTGGTGTTGTGCACAGATGCATCTATGTATCACGTCAAGCTGTAGTGCACGCCACAAGAATCGAGAGTTCTCACCGGCTGCTTAAACATGTACCTGTATGGTTTTTTATGTCAGCTGACTAAAAAACCGTCAGATCCTATTGCAAGAGGTCGTTCAAACCGATTCATAGGGTAATATCAACGTTTACTATTGAATTTGTGTGTCAGGATTCATAAACCATTTCCAACACATGTTCCCTATTGGAATTCAGCCCAAGTAACATGAAAACAACATCAACACATCACGCGCTCTTCGACAAGGGAATTGAGACCAGTCCGATTGGGGCTAGTCCGCAAAGTAACTGCCTATCTTATGGGGAGGGAATTTCCGGTGCGCTCAACACAAACGCCACACTGTCTGGGCCCGCGAAGAAACCGAACGCCAGCATTTTGTCCGGGGGCAAATGCCCCTGCCCCATTCGCACTGAAAAGTGACCTTGTCACCACATGCTCACATGTCCATAAACGAGGCCAACCAAGTGCATGAAGCTCAACGTGATAAGTCCCACCGAAATTCGATCAAGCGCTGGGGCCTAGTCTTCGCAGATCAACTGCCCGTCCGCCTGCGAAACCTGCTACTCCCCGTGCTGTTCTGCAGACGACAAGACACGAATGACAATCGATGTGCCTGGGGTTGTCGTAAGACAGACCTGGTGCCGTCATCTACACGGCTGAAACTGATGACACTGAAAACGATAGACACTTGCGGCAGCGGAAAGCACGTTTTCGAACTTCGAACGCACCGGCACGGTAGACAACGCATACAACATTGTGATTCTCTGGTCAATTGTTTTGTACGAGGTTTTACAAGAAGCAAATAAAAAATTCGAGAGCAACATGCGAAAAAATTTTGAACAATGTGACCCAAAACGATGTGCACCACATGGTCATTTGGAAACATTAAATTAGAAAGTTTCTTAATCTGCATCAACTGTAGCAAATCCACTGGGACAATCTCGAGCGTGGGCACATTTCTTGCACCGGTTCATTGACGACGTTGCCATCTTGAACAAAGATTCACCGTACAGTTTGTTTTCGAGTGATTACCTAAGCAGTGTAATATCTTCAAAAATATAACTCTATTCATACTTAATTGCGATCACTCTAAGCATACAATGATTTTCGGCTTCCCATCGGGTATGACAAGTGAAATGACTTTTTATTTTGTTCCCACTTCTGCTCAACATCCAAATTTCAAAACATCACCCAAGTGAGCTCTGTATGCCGAATTTACGGTCGATATCGATTCGGTACTGTACCTGCGATCGATATTCACTTCGACATAGGCGATTCGTATTGGTCATCATTGCAGCGCTGGCGTCCTTGTCTATTAAACAGTGAGCAGTATTCTAGATACAAACAAAATATGCGTTTCTTTGTGTCGGTTTTGATTTGTCACTGACGAATAATGATTTCGCTTATACGTAAACAGCTGTTGGAATAAGCTCCAGATACCTTGTAGCGAATTTGGTTGGATGAGTGTCCTAGTTACTATTCTTGGTTAGTGGTACAGCGTGCTGCAGGGTATCATTTCGAACGTCCTTATCAACCGCAGTACGCATTACATAATTAACGATTCTACGAAATCCTTGTCACAAATTGACCTGAGCTAGATGTTGGTCAAGGTCACCCGGTCTTTCAGAAAGAATTTGCATACTGATCTTGTAGTACCGATGTGTAGGTAGAGTAAATATCCGTCATTTCTTCCACGGTCTTTTGGATAATCTTGAAGTTTTCTTCATCTGTTATGACAGCTGCTCTTCTCCAAATATCATAGAGGAAATGATCCATCAAATTTTAAATAATTAATTGAGTCTCTCATGCCGAACAAATGGTTTTAGAGTGTGCGTTTTCAGTATGTGCAGTCCGGATCGAGTCCGGTAGGATTCCATTTCTTGAAAAAGGAAGTAGCGTCACGTGGGCTCTTTTTTTACCTGTTGTGGAATTACTTGGTGTTGTACTAGATGCTCCCCTGTTAGGGGCAATAGGAACACGGGTCGGACACTAACTATGGAAGATCGCAGCAACACTACCTAGGAAGAAAAAGAGATCCCATTGTTTTGTAGCTGGAATGTTTGACAAAACAGCCAACTTAACCTCTTGTTTGACGTGAGACGACTTCGAAATACGTGGCTTGTATCGGGCCGGGAGCCCGGGTGTGAAGGCCGTTCTGGTCGATTGTCTGACAGTGGGGTGAAAAATGCTTTTCTGCGTTCTGAGAACCAGTGGAAGAAATCTGTCAACTACGAGATTGTCCCACTGGAATTGCTACGATTGATGCAGATTAAGAGACCTTCGAATTCAACGTTTCTAAATGACCGTGTGGTGCACACTGTTTTGAGTCATACTGCTGAGAAATTTTCCGCATGTTCCTCTCGAGTTACCAATTCGCTTCTTGCGAAACTTCGCACAAAACATTTTGGCCACAGAAACACATTAGTTGTATTGTCTACCTTGCCAACGCACCGACATTTCACCAGAAGTCCGAAAACGTGTCTTTCGGTTGCTAGCCTCACCCCACAGACATTCGTATTGTACTCGTGACCATCATACCTGCGCTACACAAAGAGCATCATCATCTTTACGCGGACAACCAGTGCCAGGTAAAACCGGCTCATCTTGGGGGCTTGACAGTCGCCATTGTCAGTCGTTTTCGGTGTCATCAGTCCCGGCCACGTAGATGACGGTGTGGAGTTTGGCAACCAGTGGCGCATCGATTGTCATTTGTGTCTGCAAGCCAGCACGGGGATTACCAGGTTTCCTAGGCGGGCGTGGAGCTGCCACGCTATGTGAAGACCAGTCACTATCGCTCAATCGAATTTCGACAGACCTTGTCACAGTGACCTTGATTTAACGGGCTGACCTGGTTTATGGACATGTGAGGATGCAATGGCCAGGGAACGTGTGGGTGTTTTCTACCCGATTATCTAATGGCGTAGGCAGTGCGGTGTTTGCGTTGCGTGCACTGATAATTTATTTCCACGTGATAGGTGGCTAGAAGGGCAAAACCGGTCGCGGGCTGTCGAAGAGTTTTCAGCAACTTTCTGAGTAGTTTCCTTTATGAAAATATACTGCGATATCTCGACAACTGAAACATGAGGCAGCCTGTGTGCAGCACATTCAGTTGTAGAATACCATAAACGAGAGATTCAGTTGAGTCTCGTGAAAACCGAATCGATTTGCAACTGAGTGTATTTCTCGAAGATAGGTGGCTGCTTTCCGGACTGATCTTAACAAAAATCACTTTTGAACTTGTGGTGACCCAAGATAAGTTACCCTCGTTGAGTGATTTTCGTTCTCAAGGATACACCTGCAGAGTGTACTAGGTATTTTCACGACTATGATGACAGCCTCTTGACGGAATCAAGTTAGAGGAAGCACCAGGCTAACGAAAAGTACAAAGTCCTCGAAGCGTTCCGGGGACAGATGTTAGATTGTTAAACCATTAACCTCAGCCGTGGTGCGTTTTCCATCATTCAATTACATGGATGTGTGGAACCGAAACACACCGGTGTGCTGGCAATAGGCCCCGGCAAACGTATCGTCAGAGCCAGTCATCTGGGTCAAAACAGTAATATTCCTCGGGGGTAGCTTGATTCAACGAAGGCACGGCCAAGGATTTGCACTGCTGATAAGCGCCAGAAAAAGCAAAGCTCGAATCCAGTTTTCTCCCCTTCTTTCTAGTGTGAACTCAACAGAATGATAGTTCCAGGACAGCGGTGGATTGTTCAAATGGGAGTGATGTGAATGTGAATTAAAATAACAACCAACTACGAAAAATAATGACCTAGTATGTATTACTTCACTTTATTGTGAAGCTTTTACTGTAGGATGTGGTACATAATCAATGGTACTTGTCCTCTCAGACAAAACAAACTCATCTCCACATTTGGCAGTGTTGTAGCCGAATGACGAGCAAAATGATGGAATCTTTGGCTAGTTTTTTGTGGCGGTCTGCTTAGATGTACAAATGAATTACTGAGCGTACTGGAATCGTGGCTTTCCCTCCTAGAGATGATTTGGAATCAAGAATTGTCTGGCGGTCGACTTAGATGTATAAATGGATTGCTGAGCGTACTGGAATCGTGGTTTTTTCTTCTAGAGATTATTTGGAATCAGGGATTGTAAGTTGCGACATTAACAAGTCAGTTTATGCCGGAGTGCTGAGTAGCTTTGTAGATTATTGGACCTCACCATGATCCTGCATTTGCACAACCCGATGTCTGTTTACAAAACACCAGAGCGGCAACCATACGTTTACGGTAACGAAACGATCGATACAGTGACTTGTGGGAGTAGATCCAATGATAACGACCACAGAAGTCAGAGACATACAACGAGCTCTGTGCAAATCGTTGTACATTGGCAAATCTGTCATTGATGCACCAGCTGATACAATTCTCATCCCTGACTGTTTGACATGTCAGTGCAGTCATCTTAGTGAATTTTAGCCTTGTTGAAGATGGCAACATACTCTTTTATCAAAAGAATACTATTTCATTTCACCCGATATTATCTGTTTTGTGGTGCAAACGGCTGTGCGACTTCCATGTCGGTCCTTGACTTCCTGCTCCTCACAGTAATGCATATCATGGGGGCACAGTAGCTTGAGACAACACTTTTTGGAGAAAGAGGAAGATAATTACAGCTGGATTTATGGGGTAATCACAACATGTTTCAAAAGATAGTGCCAGAATCACCGTGAGGGGGCGAGGCGCGTCGAGCTAAAGATGATCGATCCAGATTGGCTGGCATTCTGACCAATCAGGGCATGCCTTCGTTTGGTCTGTAGCCCACACGTGACACGTCCGTCCAATTGAAGTGCTGTTCGGTCATGAGGGGCGGACACTGGGCGGGCTTCTGGACACTTTCATACTATTCCGAGTTAGCTCAACAAATGCCTATTTCATTTATGAATAATTCGTTCCAAAACTCCGGGACACTGGTGGAAATGGACGAAACGTTCTTCCTACACTGTTGAGGGAATGCTGTAACCTGGTCATTGTTTATAACTTGAGTCACTTTTCAGAAGCCCTCATATCTGCCTTTGGTCCTGACCTACAACTGCTAAAGATGAGTGGAAATCACTCTACGGGTTAACGTTTTGGAATTCCACAGGATGTGCCACCAGCTGCTTATAGAAGAGAGACCATTGTTGAGGGGGTGCACCGTGAAGGAAGTACAATTCACGGTCGTGAACGTAAACGAGGCTTTGAAACCGACCAATGCAAACAGAATATCAAATAACTCGCTTAATACGTGAGATACCAATGGTAGAATTCACGGAATCAGGTGTTCACCGTGATTTTCTACGGACAAAACTGAGCCAACATAAATAAGGCCGATGTAATCTTCCGTGCCACAAAGCAGTTCCGTATGACCCTGAGGAATTTTGTCCTGTTCTCGGGGACAAAAGATGCTTTTCCTGTTAGACGCAAAATGTTCCGGAACAGGACAGTACTTGCATGACTGGGCTGGAACTAAGCATTCAGTGGAATGGAACAAGCACACTTCATAGTGACCTCGGTTGATGCTCATTGATGCATGAAGACTCGGCTACTCACATTTGGTCTGGATATATGTCACCTTGCCGATTTCATTCGAGAACATCTGACAGTAAGGTGGTTCGAGCGATTAGAGCAATGACGGATACCATCAACTTAAGCAATATAATTTCACCGCGGAGTGGTTTTCACACAAACATTTTATTTAGCTTCCAGACATTCGAGTGGCACAGATATACGCTCTCCGAAATAGAAATCGGATTTTTTACAGTCAGTTTCCTTTGATATTTTGATCTTTCAAGTGTTTGATCTCCAAGTCTTCATGTTCGGAAACATGCGTTCTTTAAAGGTCAAAGCGTACATCCCTTAATAACATGAATCAATTTGCTCGGGCTGGCGTCGTATTTTATAAATAGCGGAAAGATTTTCGAGGACACTTTAAGGACTCAACGTTAGAACTGCTTTACAGTCGTCACAGTTGGTAATCATCGACAGTATGTATACGCTGAATCTTGAGAGCTGACTTCTGTCAACTAGCAAAGTTTAAGTGGTTTTCGTCTTGCAACCAGATGAAAGGTAAATAGGACACGATACAACCCAAATCCCCAGAGGACCAATCAAATTAGTCACTGGTCAGTCTTCAAACAGCCAATCACGTTGGAGTTGCAAACTACTCTTCAGAAACTGTACAAACAAACGGAACTAGAGGAATTACCCACAAAACTACGCACTGACGACGTCAACTCTCGTGGTGACGAAGCACTTGTAATACATTGTCGAATTTCTGTAAACAGACCAAATGTCACCTAATCAAGAGCCCAAAAATTATCCCAAGATAATGAGAAAAATAGTGCCTTCGCTTTGTGGGTGCTATGATGACTTGAAAACGTGGTACATGGGCCGAGCAGTGTTCCCCGACGGGCTTAAATTTCGAATGCCTGACAAGCTATCATGAGGACCACGACGTTGACTTGGTATGCGGGTGTGAAAAGAACCACCGATCTGCTTTAGATAACAGGATCTTCCTGACCTCTTTGGGTTCGGCGAAAAATGTATTGTTTGCCTGAAAACCGAATGTCCTGGTGTTGGTTTCTATCTGAATTGTCTGAGTGTCCGGTGAGGTTTCTACAGCATACCCGCCGCGGTGACCCATTTTACACAAAAATTAAGACCTACAAATTCTGTACGGTTCAGAGGTATCTGATAGTGATGACCACAATCAGGTGACAAAATCGATGCTGAGGATGACAAACTGAATACTAATTCTGGTGCTGATGACCACACCGACGGCTAGCACGAAAACGATTACGGAGATCCATGTTGAGTGAAGCAGTAGGCAGAAGCTCTGTCCTTAATCTGAGTTTATAAGCACCGATCTATCCGAGCTCAGTAGCCTAGCCTACTCTACCTAAAATTTCATTTGACCAATTGGTGCTACTGTTCTGACTCACAGTACTTTGCTTTAAGTGAGTGAAACCAGCCTGATTGGATTCCTCACTTCTGAGTAACCTTTCTTCAAGGAACAGGTAGATTTGACCTCCAAAATACCAAGCTTGTGCNTCATGGGGGCACAGTAGCTTGAGACAACAATTTCCGGAAACCAAGGAAGATAATTACAGCTGTTTTGAATCGATTGGAAAAAGTTTGGAACCGATTGAGAAGTCATCGTTTCAGAAGAGCTTGGTAAACAATAGGTAGTTTTTATTTGGGCAACCTTTCGCTTCTGACACTAAAGCTGGCCAAGTGAACAGGTTATCAAATTGGCCAGGTTATAAGACAGACGGGGAAGCAATCAGTCAGTGCTTTTCACACTAGATCAGTGTTGAGTATCAGTTAACGGCTCTTATCGGCTAGTGTGGTTGCCAAAATCTTGGATTGATGGGTTGGAGTAGTTTCAAATTAGCTCCGATCGCTTTTTATTACTTAATCTTCCACTTGAGGGTGCTTCACTTGATGAACCACGTCGGGTGCCACTGGTAGATTTTTCTTGATCTTCATGGGCATGTGAATGATACGTAAGGTTAAGTGGAATCCAGATACTGACTACTCTTCCCTCTGATAATCGCACACCAACACGAGTTAGCTCGAGTGACCCAAGACCATTATCCACAGGCTTGCCAGTTCCACGCCTTCTATTTTGTTCACACCGGGATGCTTGGCGATTTCTACCGCCTTGGCGATCAGTCTGTGTGACGTCTGTCTGTGTGTCGCCTCAAAACCTCAACATTTTCCAGATCTATTTTGTGTCCCGTGTCCAGTGCGTGTTCCGTGATTGCCGAGTCTTTCAATAACGCTTGATGTTCATCTAAGTTTCTCGGCCGCCTGGTTATTGATTGAAAACCACCGATCTGCTTTAGATAACAGGATCTTTCTGACCTCTTTGGGTTCGGCGAAAGATGTATTGTTTACCTGGAAACTGAATTTTTCTTTGTGTTGGTTTCTATCTGAATTGTCTGACTGTCCAGTGAAGTTTTTAGAGCATACCCACCGCGGTGACCCATTTTACACAAAAAGTAAGGCCTACAAATTCCGTACCGTTCAGAGTTATCTGATGGTGATGACCACAATCAGGTGACAAAATCGAAGATCAGGATGACAATCTGAATGCTAATTCTGGTGCTGATGGCCACACCGACGGCTAGCACGAAAACGATTACGGAGATCCATGTTTATCCATGATGAGTGATGCACTAAGCAGAAGCTCTGTCCTTACTCTGAGTTTATCAGCGCCGATCTATCCGGGCTCAATAGCCTAGCCTACTCTACCTAAAATTTCATTTGACCAATTTGTACTACTGTTCTGACACACAGTACTTTGCTTAACGTTGACTCACCAGCCTGATTGGATTTCTCACTTCTGATTAGCCTCTCTTCAAAGAACAGGTAGATTTGACCTCCAAAATACCAAACTTTTCCGACTTGAGTGGCTTATGCCAGTTGAAAAAAGGAGTCACAGTAATGGAAGGCTTGGTGTTTGATCCGTTGGTTAGTGAGCAGTTTGCCTAGCTTGGGAATCAGCTTGAAGACGTCTCGTCACCAATCGAGGTGACATTGTAAGTGCGCGGTTTGACACACTGATTAAATATCACCTAAACTGGGAACGAAACGTTTGCAAGCTAATT
>NW_008751947.1:279776-292357 GCF_000715545.1 Opisthorchis viverrini
TGGAGCATCCTTGGAGCACCGTGTCAGTGAATCCTGTTGGTACGGACAAGGGAATTGTGAGAATTCTTGTCACAAGTTTTCAGACCACTTTTCTTCACATGTTGCCGGAAAATGGGTGCCTCAAGTGTTTGAGGGTATCTATTCCTCTGTCACATTTGCTTTACGCTCAGTGAAAGTGTCCGGAGGCCAGCCGTCCCTAACTACCGAACATCACATCATTTGGACGGATGTCACATGCAGGGCACGGACCAGACGAAGGCATGCCCTGATTGGTCAGAATGCCAGCCAATCCGAGTCGAGCATCTTTGGCTCGACTCTTCTCCCGCCCCCAGGGAGATTCTGGCACGACCTTGTGGAACACTGTGATTACCCTATAAATACAGTTGTAATAATTTTCCTTTATCTCCATAAAGGGCTGTGTAGAGCTACCGTGCCTTCTGATGTACCATAGTGGGCGGAGCAGGAAGCCAAGGGACCGATACAGAGTTGCGCCACCGTTCAGCAAGACACAACAAAAAGAACCCGAGATGTGTCAATGAACAGTAGTCAAAGTTACTCTCCCATTAGAATCTATTAGAATCTTTTAGAATCTTTCGCTTTATACCATCTTCATTACTGATAGCAACACTAAACAAGAACGCCAGTGCCTTACTACCGTAGAACCATGTCAGTTTATCCGGAAATAGTTTTATAATGGATAGAAAGGGACGGGAACATGGGATAAAGCTTCACAAACATTAGAGGTGCATATACCTCATACACTCTGTTGGACTATCCAGACAGAAACTGGTAACATGAACGCTACTGATATCAATTAGCCAGCACATCGTTCGGTGTCTCCAGCCAAGTACAGGAGGGTTACTTCGATTCCATTCTGGAAGGCGAGCAGTAACGAAAGCATACTAACCTCTCGTCATCTTCTTTACTTTTTGTGTCCATGTCGAATTCTGTCTACCTCCAAGGACTCCGAATTAGGCAGGAAAAGCAACGTTCTTCTTGGCCAAGCCGCCATAGCTTGAAACAATGGATGTAGTCTTTGAGTGAAGTACCGTCTGCTTCACCAGAATCCATTCTCATGATCACGTGCTTCCGAATCTTTTGGCTCCAGTCAATTCCAGCTACTGATCTGGGGCGTCTGTGGTCATCTGCAACCTGAAGTCTAGCATCCTTGCAGCAGTATAGCCTGCACTTGAGTCTAATATACACATAGTGTGGGACTCACTGGATTACCTTTTTGACACGACAAGTGGCGCGAATTGGCTGATGTAATTTCGGTCTTTGAGATTTGTGTGTTGACTTTTTCTGTCACAATACCGTACGCTCATGAATGTCTCTTGACGTGTATGAGCGCGCGGGCGTGGGGATCATCGTGGTGTTACTGGCCAATATTTACCTCACGATCGCCCAGCAATCTGTCCTCTTATTCTAATCCGTTCGTACTCAACACTTGTTACAGCAAACTTCCATTTGCAATTGAGGACAGAGATGCTTAGTTTGACCGGAAATTTAACCCCAAGGATTTTGTTAGTTGGTCATCAGTGCTAGTCTCACTTGGAGTATTATAGATCACCAACGAATTAAGAACCGTCCTGCGCAAGGACTAATATGAAATCAGCAAAACAGACTCTGTTTAGACCCTAATTCACAAACTTACTAGGTTGATATTCAAAATCAGGGGCATAGTTAATAATCAATAAAAAACGAACCGATGACTTCACTCTTCAGACTTGGAAGCAGTGGCTGTTTACGCCATATCTGCAAGGAACAGGCACGTTTTACCTGTCTAGAGTTTCTTAGCTTTTCTTGACCAGATGAGCCTCTTCAATTTGGTGACTTCAAAATTTTTGTCATACAAAATCGTTCAGCTGTAGCACCCTTTTGCTGCCTAGCCGCCATGCCGCTCAAAGATAGCACGAGGGCTTGGATACTGCCAGTTTGCCCAAGCTTAGACAGGAGTAGTCGAGAGTCAGAGGTCAGGTTTGAACCACAGATCTGCCGGTCAGGAATTCGCGCTCTAACCACTTGGTCCATCCCGCCCCAGTATGACCATGAATCTTTGTCATGGCCAAACTTACAGTAAAGTGAGTGAAGTGGATTTACTAGAAATTGAGATCCACAACAAAACTCACTTCGGTACTATTTTCTGGAGCAATGCTACCAAAAAGTTCCTCCCACAGTTCTTGTTCCCTCCTTTTATCAAACCTGGGAAGAGAAAGCACGAAAAATCTTTAATCCGCTCTCTCGTGAGCTGAGGTCTGATCTCTCCACATAAATACGTACATAGTACGTGATTAGTCACAATTTATTCGAGTTTATGCCACAACTAACTACGTGATGAGCTAAGTATCGTTCGTAAGACAACCCGCAAAACATTTAGAAAAAAGCCCATTTTTTTAGTGTGTGCGACATACATCATAGAGAAAAAACAATGTAAAATGATTAGATGGAGTTCTCAGCGTTTGGTTCTTGTGAACCCAAGGCTGCGATTTGCCTACCACCCTGTCTATCAGTGCAACGGTGGATATTACTGATGGGGACATGCGAGTAGTATGTTTTCTCATAAATCCGCTTCGCGTCTTTTGAAAAGTGAGATCTATTACGGAATTTGTGGAGTCACATTTGCTTGCAGTTGAGCCACAGTCTATAAATATCCAGGAAAGTTCAGGAAGACGCGTTCAAGGATATTCAGTTTTTGTAAACAAGATGCATATGAGAGTTTTGCTTCCCTGTCCATTAGTCTCCAACTGTTCACTTGGCGTTTTCTAATAAATAACCCCGCTGCAAAGGCCTTCTTTCTTTCACCAGTAGGGTCTTTTTAAACTGCCTGGATTTACTCCTCTTCTACAAAACAATATGCATGTAATTTAATTTTTTTCCTTCCTCATGTGTTATTGAACGCGACTAGTCACGTGGAAAGACCGACTGATGCATTGTCATGTTTGAGGTGATTCTACGCTCGAATGGGAAAGAACAATATTGATGTCCAGTCGTGCGGAACCATAAAGTCTGGGGTCCACCCATAAGTACCGAATTCGGTCGTTTCCCTTCATCATGTTTCCGTGGTAGAACCAGTTTTTCGGTCGTGCAATGCATACCACGAAAATTTCTGGCTCTTAGGAACTCATAAAGTGAGGCTGTTCCCGTCATTAGAAATCCAATAACAAGTAATAATAATCTGTAGTGCACTACTCATAAGGTCGCTGAAAATTCGCCGACAGCCCACGACCGGTTTCGGCCTTCTTGGGGCTCATCAGGTGGGCGCATTCCCCGAGTTTCCATCAGCCCTATGTTCTACTTGAAACCAAATTGCACGAATTTAGCGAAATACACTGATTTGCAAACTAATTTGGTTTTTCGAGAGACTCACCTGGAACCTAGCTGAATCTCTCGTTTGTGAATTTTCCAGGCAAATGGGTGCAAATGAGTGTAGTTCACCAAATTTGTGCAATTTAGTTTCAAGTATTGCACAGGGTTAATGGAAACTCGGGGACTGCGCCCACCTGATGAGCCCCAAGAAGGGTGAAACCGGTCGTGGGCTGTTGTCGACTTTTCAGCAACCTTATAGGTAGTGCATTACAAATATACATGTATCGCGATACCTCGAATATCGTAGCGACTGAAACGTGAGGCGACCTGGTGCAGGACATTCATTTGCCCGGAAACATCAGTAAATAGTTGCCATGCCACCAGAAGGCAGCACTGCGAGGTTTCCCAACCATGAGGAGGAGCATTTGGGGAGTCAGCGTCGGGTTCGAACCACGGACCTTCCGGTCAGTAAGTTCGCGCCTTAACCACGGATCTTTCCCGAACTCATTGTGATGATCTTTCTATCTCTCCGTGAGCCTTGAGAAGGCAACACGTAACAAATCTTAAAAAAAACTGCGTCCTTCACCGGTATTTTTTGACAGGATGGTAGCGAAAACTCATCGAAATGAATTTATCAGGTTAGGATTTGGTAGGATCACCTCCTAACAGATATTTCTGGTCCAAATCATGTAGCCGTTTCTCACCGACATTTGTAATCAACCAAGAAGTACAATGAGAATGCACCTATAACCCACCGTACCGATGCTCGCACCTGATTTGTTTTTGGAACGTTTGCTCAGCTAAGGCGAACAGATAATTTGTCCCACTCATCGATGTTAACCACAGTTTGTATGGTCGTGAAGAGAGATATATTGTTCTCCTTGAGGGAAAACAAACACGTTTACAGCCATCTATAGTTGTCAGCTGATTTTCCTTCCACTCGACATGTGTCACAACATCTGTAAATTTGAAATTCACTGCCAAGCAAACAGAGGCTGCCAATACTGTGGATATCTAACCGCCTGCTGCGGAATGAGTCACCCACTTTCTAATCTGAAACAGTGGGCACAAGTTCGATTCCGTGGTCTGCATTCGCTTGCCCAACATGAGGTTGGATAGCTGAATAAAAGAAAAACAACACTGGCTTGGACACTGTCCACTCAACAATACTCAAAACTCTTTGAAGTTTGTCACCAATCAAACTCTGGACGTGACTTGTAAGGCCAGCAGTTTTCGACGGAAGGACTTCCCTATACACTCCTAGTTAAACGTGTTCTCGTTCTTTGAACACCAGAATAACTTACTTCACCTCCATCTGTTCCACCTTCCCAGCTTGTCTCTTTGACGGCTCGTATGGCATTGATTCGAACCCAATCCTTTTCTCGTCTTGTTCTGAACCTGTCAGTGAAGGGAGACGCTGTATAGACTGGGAGAATGTGTCGGCTACCCTTTCATCCAGCTTCTCCAGTGTCATTAATAACCGAGTTTTCCGTTCACGTTCTTTCTCATCGTCGACAGCCGTAGAGTTGGAAAGTTCAGCAGTATGAGCATAGAATGGGGACGGCGATGAGCACGAGTCTGATAAAGATCGATGGTCCGGTGAACCCGCCGAGCTCACTTTCGCCTTTTGTTCCTCCGAGTGAACTTGGGATGTTTCAGTTCCGAAAGTAACGCTCATAGGCACAAGTGTACTGGATCTGAATACACGAATGAAACTGCTGCTAATCCTTCTGGAGAAAGTGAAGATCCTGTACCTTAATACACTTGTGAAATTACAATCGATTGATCCACGTAGTCGCATTAGGCAGACCATGCAGTTTACACTAAGCGGCATTTGAATAACCCTGGAGACTCGTGATGCTGATCACGACATTCCGCAATGCCTTTTCTCACCAAAGGTTGGCTTCGAATCCAGCCCTACCTACAACGAATGTGCTAAAAAGAGTCATCACTCGAAGAGCTAGTGAGAACCAGGCCGTAAGAAATGTACTTGCATGTGTGAAGAACGAGTCGCTCTTTGTCCTATCAAAGTTTCAATCGCTTATCGGCGATCCCCGTACCTGATACGTGGAAGGATCTGGGAGATCCACAGGGTGTGCGCTGAGACCGACTTTCATCAAACACATATTATGTGCACCGATTTACTTTAACGTATTTAGTACCGTGTATGGAATAAGAAATACCACTCATATGCTTTCTGAGTGAACTGGCAAACTGGAATTATTTTCTTTTTATGTGCGCGAATTATGGGACATTCCGCTCGAGATTGCAGTTAGGTGCTCAGGACTTGACCTGGATATTTAGCATGAAATAAGTATTAAGACACGCCAACGGTCTATCCTATTCCCTCTCTCCATGTGGCCATGGGTCTTAACTTTCGCCACTGTGATGAACAGTGGACTACTGTGCTGTGATGTCAGACTGCATTATTACTCGAGTTCCAACTGCTTCAGCATTGAGTCACGTGTCACCTGGCTGTTTGACTGTGACCAATCAGATGGGAGACCGGTGAAACGGACTCTTGAAACGGAAGAAACCCATGATAAATTGGCATTCTTCGACGTTCTCATTACAGGGTTGCAAAACGGACAACTACAAACAGAATTCAACAACGAGGCAACAGATACAGGGCTGATTCTCAGCTACCACAGGAGCTATCCACCTCACCTCCCCGAATAATTGGTGAAAGAAACTGTGGAAACGACAACCACTGTACGACAAGTACGCAGTATTACAACTACTCTTGAAACGGAAGAAACCCATGATAAATTGGCATTCTTCGACGTTCTCATTACAGGGTTGCAAAACGGACAACTACAAACAGAATTCAACAACGAGGCAACAGATACAGGGCTGATTCTCAGCTACCACAGCAGCTATCTACCTCACCTCCCCGAATAATTGGTGAAAGAAACTGTGGAAACGACAACCACTGTACGACAAGTACGCAGTTATTACAACTGACAACGATGGTGATCATGACCACAGCAACCATCTGCTCGACAGCCAACTCGTGGAACTTTTGAGGTGTTTTCCCTTCTGAGAAGTCCGTGTAGGCATTATCCTGCAGTTTAAGCAGGATCAATCATCCATTGCTTGAAATCATCAGTTGTGCGCATCTCATGAATTCCGGGGCAGATTCGAACCTACAACCCTATTTCTAATACTTGAAGGCCATAAAATTCAGTCACGAGAGGCTGGCCAGCAGCATGACTGACAATTTCCACAAACTACTATTAAAACTATGAGTAACTCGTTAAGAAAAGTAAGCACCTCACAAGTTGCGTGGGTCCTCCATATCAGAAGTCGTCTCTCTAGGGACCAGTCAGCAGGTAAGCTGCCTAAAAGCCGGATGACAGAAAGTTATTTCGCTGGTGTAAATTCACGTAACGATCCGTCGTGATCAAATTGTTTGTAAGCTTACAAGTTCCACCTCTGATGCTGGTTAAAAGGACGCCTATTAACGCACTCGCGATTGCTTGTAATTGATTTTACAGGTTCGTGTATCTAGTGGTAAGCTGGCACGCCGGGTGGTAGATAACCTTCACTGTCTTCAGAAGAAGTTTCATTATACGGATGTATAGTAGCTCTACACAATCTGCCACTTGAAGCCCGCGGTTTGTGTTGCCAGTTTGTTCTTTTTTTTCTATTTTCTGTCTGGTGTCTACGTCACCTACTACACTGCGTTGAGTTGAATATTAGTCTGCTGTATCGTATTTTGTGAACTTTTTATTTACCATATATATGGTAAAGCTCACGAACTCGTCAGTAACACTTTGGGCACTTCGAAGTCTTGAGCCGAAGCTTTGAAGCCGGAGTTCGAACCTCGGCATTTCGAAGGAGCCAGTGAGCCTCAATAAAAGCAACACTCGAATCCGACGCATCCATTCCTTGGTCTGAACTCACTAAAATACTTGTGTTAGGACAGAAAGAGGGCTGTTCAAACGAAATGAGACTACCAGAGCATTTCATATGCGTCGGCTTCCTACATTGGTCACTCCAGGTACACATGTTCGAATACTCAAGAGGTTTCAAATCTGTGTTTTGGGATACCTCTATGTTTCGCTTCCAAACAATTCAGTCGATGGCCGTCCTTGCCGATTCACTTCAATCGCGGTTTGCTGGTCTATAATACGTAGAACAAAACTCAGCAGTAGAATTCAACCAAAAAGCAGAGTCGTTTGTCTGAGCAGCCGCTTATCTGAGTCTTTGTCGAGAAGTGTAATGCGTTTTAAAGGAAAATTTGTCCGCGAATCTATGGGCTCATTGAATCACACGCATTAAAGCAGTCAGTTGAGCAGGACTGCATCTGAATGGCCATTTTTTGGTACACATGTACTTGTGGTGCATTCACTTTAAATATGAAAACCGTGAAAGGCATTGGAATTGCATCAAGTGATCACTTACTCATCTGCGAAAGGAGTGCTCTTGGTATCTGAAATGGGAAGAACAAGGAGGGAATATCAGTTGTTCCGGGACCTAATCACATGAAGTAGAAAGTCTGTCAGTGTACATGAGTTGAAATTTGGTGACAACGTCCTACCATCCTCATGACTGGGTCAAACAGATTAGGGGATTTGGAAAACATGAGGAATTTGTGGACCATGAACTAACAATTTGGAAAACATGAGGAATTTGTGGACCAATAAACTAACAACCTTACAAGCCTTCTTACATTGCTTGTTATCCGATAAATTTTACTAACAGTTCCAGTTGTGAACGTCTGGTCATCCTTTCTGGGGGTTCTTGACGTCACCCGAAGGAGGGTAACAAAAATTTATGACACTTGTCATTTTGCTTCTGTCAGGGTCCTTCATATGGATCCACACCGGATGCAATGTTGTTTTAGGCGGATACAAGCCGCTGAACCTAGGGAACACGTACCCAATAGTTGATGAAGTGCGTGTCACACTCCATCCGAGTTTTCCCGAAGCCGATAGCATCTTAACTAAAGCATTCGATTGGAGTGTTGGGTTATGATTTGGTGTTTAATAGATCTACGATGGAAAGTTGTATGATCTTGAACAATTACCCAAGTGCTCCTAATACAGATAAGGTTATGGACACCTGTAGACGGATTTCTAGCTCAAGGTATCTAGCTTATCGGACGAGTGGCAAGTGAATTATCATGGACCTTTCTTTTTTTCTTTCTTTCTCGGAATCTACGCTTGTTCACCACAGCACTGCAAGTTTGAGTACTGTCTAGATGCAGCTGTCTCTCAGTTTACATCGTACGCATTTGGAGTTCACTTTTTGCATTGCTTAGTAATTTGGATGGGCAATGGAACTACTCACGAGTAGTCGGTTAACAGTTGATCAGATTATTGGTCACACGGAACTTTTCTAACCTTCGAATGGACTGCACTTGGCCTTCTTGGCCCTTCTTGGGGTTCATCGGATGGGCTCAGTCCCCGTGCTGTCCGCAACCTTATATTCTACTTGGATTCAGAATTCGAATTTGCGCACCAATTTGACATTGACGGAAGACTCAACTGAATCCAGGTGAAGCTCTCGTTTATGAGTGGTGCGTTACGTTCAGGTACGATCATAGTTACCCCGTGACTGCTTCAAAAGTGACTGGAGGACAACTGTATGGATTGCAGGTCATGACGTTGTAACCTTGGACAGGGTATCAGATGGACCTGTGACATAACCCTATTATATATTACTAAGCTTAAAGTTTAAGGGAACTAACGGATAAACTGACTCAGGAGTGGGATTAACAAGCACGAGATACAGCAATGAGAAATACAGATGGATTTAGCTGAGTTTGCTGTCAAAACCAATTTCATGCGCAAATGAGAGCGTTTACTCAGTCGTGATAGTTCTGATACTTGTATGGTTACTGTGCTTCGTACAGAAACAAACCCGGTGTGTTTCCTCCTCATGCCTCCCAGTTTCTCAGTCAACTAATCGATGATCCAAATGGTCTTGTCCTGTCGATCACAGGCACCTGACTTTCTCGCTAACTTGATATCATTTAATGACATTTGTCTGCAATTTGGCAGACCAGTCACCTGTAGTGATAGTTGATATTATCGAACAGATCAACAAGCGACTGATGCACAAAGTTTGGGGAAAATTATGTGATGTAGTGGGTGGATCCCATCTTTTTGGGATCCAGAACGCTTCAAGTACGGGGCTCATAGTTTCATGACGGGCACGATATTGGCCAGAACAACCTATTTGTGGACGTCTTAAGTTGTTTGTGTAGACCTGGTTGTGATTTGAACCAGGAAATCCGAAGAACTGGTGATGAAGTAGGGAACTTTTCGTAAAGGAGACTACTCATAGGGTTTCTGAAAACCCTTTGACAGCCCAAGACCGGTTTCGCCCTTCAGGGGGCTCATCATGTAGGCGCAGTCCCCGAGTATCCATCAACTTTATGTTCTACTTGAACCCAAATTGGACTGTTTTCGAGAAGTACACTCATTTGCGAATCAATTTGGTTTTCACGAGGGGTTCAGTTGAGTCTTTCGTGAAAACCAAATGGATTTGCAAATGAGCGTTTGCACGTCATCTGTCTATTCGGAAGAATAACTTGCTAAATCGTGCACACAACTGCCAATTCTGGTGGGATGTTCAGTCGTGTGCGTAATGGAGGTCGGTGTTCAGTTCGGTTCTAGGGCAAGTAGTCTTTTAGTTTTAACCTACAAAACACATTTGGGTGAGGAAGGAGTGGTTGCTAACACTTGCAGCTGACTAGCTGGTTTGTCGTGTTAGATTTTTTCATAGCATATATAATACTTGGTTTATAAGTCAGTAATCAATTGATACACGCAGTACTTACTTGCTTCCATCTAGAATGGTAGGAATGCAAAGAGGAAGGGAGAATTAGGCTTTCGATATTACGTAATATGGCAATCGCTGTCAGACTTACAGTTTATTTCAAGTGTTCCCCTAGATAGAA
Source organism: Opisthorchis viverrini (assembly GCF_000715545.1). Taxonomy (NCBI): domain Eukaryota; kingdom Metazoa; phylum Platyhelminthes; class Trematoda; order Opisthorchiida; family Opisthorchiidae; genus Opisthorchis; species Opisthorchis viverrini. The sequence continues at coordinate 289,993 of NW_008751947.1, forward strand.
ACTTGTCGGTAGAGTGCCTACCATCCACAGCTCCCAAGTACAGAATAACTGGGTCCTGGTGTGCTTCGAGCAAGATTAACGTTGCTCGTTTGAACTAGGAAAGAAATGTCACTGAGTGTCTCCCAGATATGTCGTAAGTGAGGCTTACTGTATGCTAAATTCAAAGCAAGTAAATTTATACTTCAAATATCAGCTTCGAAATGTTTTGCCTAAAACTATCCACACCCACCGCCGTCGAAAACCCAGTCCCGTAAGAAGAAAAAATTTTACCGTAAAGGAAAGATGGGACGCAGTCGGGTTCACTAGAGCTAGATTTAGAGATACTTCAAATCTACACTACTCTCTATTTTTGAGTAGCTTGAGTGTTGATCATTCGTGACCGGTATCAGCACGTCGCGACACTTATGCTGGCAATTTTGATGACTGAATACACACGAGTGTTACACTTATAAACTCTCTTCAATAGTTGGTAATAGCGATGCCAGTAGCTTGTAAAATATTCAATTAACTATTGCCGATCCATTTTTGTCTCAGAAGAGGAGACTGGTAGGATATTTACTCACTTCAACTTGTCCCTCATTTTCATGGTCACCCTGTTCCTCCCCAGGAAGCTGAGTATTTCTTGTTGATTTCGAATAATCATTTGGGACAACCTCTGACGTGTGGCTTGAAAGGAGCTGAAACGATGAAAGGTGTGAAGTTGCAGCGAACCGATTTCGGTGTACTTCACTCACTTGTTTACTTTTGGAATTGATAGGTCATTTTTCTTGCTCACTAAAATGTGACTATTTGTGATCGTCAGATATCTTTATCATAAAAGGCCAGCCTTATAGGCTAGGGTTTCTCACCAAAGTTTAGTTTATCTGGTACACTAGTGACCCTGTAGAGCTTTAGGATCTCTTGATGTCAAATGTCACTTGCACTTTGATCTTTTGGGCGTCCTACTGATTCCAAGGACTCGAAGGAAAACGCTAGGAGCCGAAAACCTTCTCGTTCAAATATCACGTGACCATGCTCTAGGCTAAGAACACTCATTATCTTCCTGCGGAAACGCCAATTATTACAAACATAGGGTCCAAAAACTGTTGCGTAATGTCACTCATTTACTGGTGCTTATAGGTCATCGCGCGCAAAAGTTCAAAACCTGATAGACTATTAAAAAGTGAGCTTAACTCACCTGTTTCGGGAGCCAGTCCGCAGTTCTGGACAAAGTGGACTAGTAAACAAACGAGTACAGAGTTTTGGAACTGTTCAAGGTATGCTTAGCCCGACTGGTTCCACCCGAAAATCTTCGTGAATTCAGGATTCGCATGATGGTACTGAAATTCGATGACCGGTGAACTTGAGCTCACGAGGACTAGGACCACTCCTGGTCTATTTGTGCTAATTTTCTTAAGTCATTCATTGTATTAGGGCTTAATATCTCGGTCTGTTTCGTGAGAAACCTACAGGACTTGATGAATGAAAACTATTTCCAACGCTGAGTGAGGTAGGATACAAGTGAGTTGTCTCGGTGCACTCGAGCTTGCTATTGGATAAAGTAGGATGCTGTCCCCACCAAGCTAAACAAAGTTGAGTCTCCCTTGAAAACCATATTGTCAAAATTAGTCCAATTTTGGTTCGAGCAGAACATAAGGCTGACAGAAACTCAAGGACTGCGCCTATTTGATGAGCGCCAAGAAGGGCGAAATAAGTCGTGGACCGTCAAAGAGTTTTCAGCAACCTGTGAGTAGCTTTCTTTATGAAAATAGACTGAAATCTCGGCCAAGGTTTAATGGTAATTGTAAATCACTACTACCCAGAAAATCTGGAAGTTAGAGGAAGTTTGGTTGCGTTTGCTTCGGAGAACGAGCTGTAAGATTGGAAACCCCTGGATACTGTAAACAATAGCTACACGATTCGTAAATCTTGTTATGCAACAGACTACTAGTAAAACTACATCAATCAAGCACCAACCGTACTAGAGAGTTCGTCAAAAAACATGTTTGTAAAACTCTGAAAAATTTTTGGAAGTTTTATGCGTATTGGCGCCCTGACTTTGTACTGATGACATTATCTTCCAGTAGAGTTCATCCCTCAGATAAAGGAGAATAGGCTATTCTCCTTGGATTTTATATATACACGTAAACCGAGATAAAGCCACAGTTTTGTTTCTGTGGAAGGAGCCAAGTGAATCATGGGCTTCCACCAAGATCGCGGAGAAAAAACCACCAATGTTTGTGTTCCTGGTGAGATTAGGACGTAGAGAGCTCAGAACTGCAGTCAAAAATATCAAGAAGAGAAAAAGGTCACTCAAGCTGCAACTGAACAAAATGGCATTTAGTAAGGCATGAACGGCGGATAGCGCTTTTTGCTAAATTCTGAG
>NW_008751947.1:292816-297959 GCF_000715545.1 Opisthorchis viverrini
CAAGTGAGTTGTCTCGGTGCACTCGAGCATGCTGTTGGATAAAGCAGGATGCTGTCCCCACCGAGCTAAACAAAGTTGAGTCTCTCTTGAAAACCATATTGTCAAAATTAGTCCAATTTTGGTTCGAGCAGAACATAAGGCTGACAGAAACTCAAGGACTGCGCCTATTTGATGAGCGCCAAGAAGGGCGAAATCAGTCGTGGACCGTCAAAGAGTTTTCAGCAACCTGTGAGTAGCTTTCTTTATGAAAATAGACTGAAATCTCGGCCAAGGTTTAATGGTAATTGTAAATCACTACTACCCAGAAAATCTGGAAGTTAGAGGAAGTTTGGTTGCGTTTGCTTCGGAGAACGAGCTGTAAGATTGGAAACCCCTGGATACTGTAAACAATAGCTACACGATTCGTAAATCTTGTTATACAACAGACTACTAGTAAAACTACATCAATCAAGCACCAACCGTACTAGAGAGTTCGTCAAAAAACATGTTTGTAAAACTCTGAAAAATTTTTGGAAGTTTTATGCGTATTGGCGCCCTGACTTTGTACTGATGACATTATCTTCCAGTAGAGTTCATCCCTCAGATAAAGGAGAATAGGCTATTCTCCTTGGATTTTATATATACACGTAAACCGAGATAAAGCCACAGTTTTGTTTCTGTGGAAGGAGCCAAGTGAATCATGGGCTTCCACCAAGCTCGCGGAGAAAAAACCACCAATGTTTGTGTTTCTGGTGAGATTAGGACGTAGAGAGCTCAGAACTGCAGTCAAAAACATCAAGAAGAGAGAAAGGTCACTCAAGCTGCAACTGAACAAAATGGCATTTAGTAAGGCATGAACGGCGGATAGCGCTTTTTGCTAAATTCTGAGATGGTACCCTTCGGCATCGAACCAGACAAGCTGATAGAATAAGACAACCTCTTTGAAGCTAGAGCAGGACAGTCCTATTTGGCAGGAGTTACAAAGTATGGTCCATGCGAACATGGTTTGATTTGCGGTATTCCGGGGCTGTTTGCAAAGATCGTAGGCGGATCAAACTGTATCACTCTAGGAATGATGATTCCTCAGTCAGTCAGTTCAGTTTATCAACTGTAAACTATGTATCATGAGTACACTGGTTCCAGCAGCTACAGTTTCTATCATCGGAGTGTGGAAGATTGTGGGACATTCAGCCAAGGCTTGGGGGCGGTGACATTGTTCAGTTGGTTCGGGAACCGAATGAAAACGCACCGGAGGCGATAGCTTTGAAGCATGAGCGCCACTAACTGCGCGATTGGGTCATTTCAACCAGTGTCATTAACCATTGGGGAGTTTAGTCCCGGGTACCTATCGAGAGGGGTGGCGGTTATCGATCCGACCAAGTTTACTGATTAGTGTTTTCAGACTTCGTTGCCAAGACATCCGCTGTCCACCTCCCGGACGCTTCCATTCAATACAGGACTGGACGGAAAGAGCTCCGTGAGGCAGGGGCTTCTGCCATACGAGCACATGTCNTCTGACATGCGGAGCACATGTCCTAACCAGCTTTCCCTACGAAGTGTGAGAGAGTGGAGGAGTTCCTCTTTCCTGGGACCATCTGACGTACTTCTGCATTATTAATTCAACGTTTCCACGAGACCGGACCAGTGCTTTAGAGACAGCGACGGGCAAATACTGATAACTTTCATGCGTCCTATGGTGCTTTTGAAAATTGAATCCCCGAGCAACATTTGCTAACATCTAGACGGAGTGACCTATATTGCCAGTCCGCGTGTCCTCTGTGTACGGAGCATAGTGCATCTTTAGTCCTTCTAACACCGTTTACCTGAGAAAGCTCTCTACTATTCGGGATGAACTTTAAACCAGGGCTACACGAAACTTCATCAATACTGACTGATCCACGTTGCGCTCGGTGTTCATTCTCATTGACAATAACGACATGGAAAACCGAGTTCCCAAGGCACTTTATGCACTTTCGATACTTGCGTGCAATTTGCGAATTCAGCAAGGCCCAGGTGTATGAGGTGCCGATCCGTGAGAGTATGCAGGCATGACTAAGCTATGCCAGATCAGAGAAAATTAAAACCACTGGACGAGTGCATTCTTAATACTAACAAGACATTTTTACCATTTCCCGTGGTATCCCACACAACCCTTGGTGTTGGGGGCAGCTTTTGGCATGTATCGGTGGTTTGCAAGATCACAAGATCACTTGTTTTGATCATCGAGAGGAGTTGAAAGTCTGTGCTTTTACAGAAGGTTAATATTGAGGAAACTAGCGATCGAAACCCAGTCACTGGTGGGACATAAGCGTGAACAAGATCAGTGAACCGTGTACTGTCTCTAAAGCGTTACATTCCGCTGCGGTTGGATGATTCATTTGCCGATGCTTGTTTTCTTCTGAATCACCTCATTGGACAGAGTGACATGATGCTGTAAGTGGCCAATCGGATTAAGGTGTTGTTCAACGTCTCATTGGCTGCTTATACCACGCACACAATGCGTGTTTCCGATAGGTTCCTGTGTGACTGTGGTTGTTGTGCTGTGTCCCAGATGTAAATCGGTCATTGATCCGACAGACTGATCACATTCGGGCCTTTTTCCTTTTACTGAGTAACATCTCTGTACGCACCGCAAAAATTACCTGGATGGTTATTTATGGGAGAATGTTCGAAATAGACTAAGCGAATGCTTCCGATTGTTCTCATAATTATTTTCAGTAAATTTGCTCCAAGAACAGTCCCTTAGATAGCTAAACCGTAATGATGAATGCTGTGCAGCCAAATACCTGTAGCAAAACAAAGAGTATACCTATCGTCTATTATTGTAGTTGAAACAAAGTGAGGCTGGGACGATATGATTTCGGTTTCACGGCAACAGCAATTTAGGTCTGGTTTGGTGGTATATAAAATCGACAATGGAACATGAACAATGTAATCTTCAGCTTTGCCTACCTAACATGGGAGTAGACGTCAACAGGAATCCACCATTTACTAAAGGTAAACACACCTAATTTTATATATTACCTCATCTAGTTGGGTTACACCAGTGTCTGAGGTTTCCTTTGCCGTCAAAACGAACAGGTTCTCAGCCATTTCCACCGGGCTTGTACAAGACGGAGACTGAGCGGTTTGAGACACTGTCTTCTCGAAAACAAATCCATTCGGATGGGAAGTCAACTCGGTTGATTTTCTCACCATCTCAATGATGGCATCCTGCTTGCCGAAGGAGGGTGAACTGGCAGACTCTGTCGAAGATATTGTCGGACTGGTGCGACCGTACAACTGTTGCGCAACTCGCTGGGTTTTATTCGAAGCAGATTCTTCGCATACTTCCATAGTCCGGTGAGATGTGACTTGTGTGAGGTGTTTCGAGACCCGCGGTGTCTCCTTCTGTTCTTCAGGTGTCATCGCATGCGCAGGCGGCAAATAGTTGGGCATGCATCTGGGCAGTCGCTGGCTGTATATATTGTGCAATTCAAGAAGTTTGATTTTCTCCTATAAAATAGCAGTCAGAAAGAGAATGATGCACGCTCCTGCACGACCGACAAGGCCAGGTACATAATCCTGTTCCAAGTTGCCGCTCGATGTGTATTATAGAACGAAATGAACTTACAGATTTAGATGTGTCCCATCCCCATTAATGCCTCAGCTGGTAGACACTAAAACAATCTTTCCAGAAATGAGGGAAAGCGGGGTTTATAGCGAGTCCCCAACACTGCGCAAAACAACAAAACATTTATGGGGATATTGGTGCAGTTTCGTACATGGAGCAGTCGAACAGTTTCCACAAAAGTAATCTCCGGGAATATTGAGTCTGGTGTCCATCTGCTACGATTTTATCATAGGACTTCACGTAAATCTCTCTATTTTCATAAAAATTTCGTCCTGTGAGTGAAGTCAGTCTACGCTGAAAAGCCAAGAATTACTGACAGCGGCTTCATCCTTATTGGGAATCATCAGCAGTGCACATCACTCAAGAACCCCATATAGTACTGAACACGTGACGTCCCGGTTGGTAGTTTGAATACAACCGTTCTCTTGTGAGCAGCTGAATGGCAGTGTGATTAGCACTCACTTACGCAGGATAAAACGTCACCCACGTTCCGATCTCGGAAGCTATATCCCATGGTCACGTGTCGTCTCGAGTGACGACTTTTCGTAAGGAAGTTTTACTTACCACGTGAGTAGTGTTATATCCTATGTGCGAGTTATTCACTCGGCTCGTGGCAGAACGGTTGTGTTTGAAATACTCGCCGAGAAGTCGCATGTTCTCCACTACTTGAAATTTTGCAGAAATGAGGGAAAGCGGGGTTTATAGCGAGTCCACAAAACTGCGCAAAAAAACAAAACATTTATGGGGATTTTGGTGCAGTTTCGTACATGGAGCAGTCGAACAGTTTCCACAAAAGTAATCTCCGGGAATATTGAGTCTGGTGTCCATCTGCTACGATTTTATCATAGGATTTCACGTAAATCTCTCTATTTTCATAAAAATTTCGTCCTGTGAGTGAAGTCAGTCTACGCTGAAAAGTCAAGAAGTACTGACGGCGGCTCCATTTTTATTGGGAATCATCAGCAGTGCACATCACTCAAGAACCCCATATAGTACTGAACACGTGACGTCCCTGTTGGTAGTTTGAATACAACCGTTCTCTTGTGAGCAGCTGAATGGCAGTGTGATTAGCACTCACTTACGCAGGATAAAAGTCACCCACGTTCCGATCTCGGAAGCTATATCCCATGGTCACCTGTCGACTCGAGTGACGACTTTTCGTAAGGAAGTTTTACGTGAGTAGTGTTATATCCTATGTGCGAGTTATTCACTCTGCTCGTGGCAGAACGGTTGTGTTTGAAATACTCGCCGAGAAGTCGCATGTTCTCTACTACTTGAAGTTTTGTGAGATTAGCACTGTTTATGATTCCCATTGAGGATGAAACGGCTGTACAATGCATATCGATTTTTCAACACCTATGGAACGAAATCGCCATCAAAGTTTCCCAAATATCCTCACACTACTAACAATCTATAAGTAGCTCAGAGAATGAATAAATTTCATCAGGTGAGTTAAACCTTAATCTGAGAAGTCACACACGTGTGTGGATCGGGTGACCGAATGATGAGTGGTACCATGTTTTATCTAGCTGAAAGTTACTCGACTGATGA
>NW_008751947.1:298001-299037 GCF_000715545.1 Opisthorchis viverrini
TCAGCAGTGCACATCACTCAAGAACCCCATATAGTACTGAACACGTGACGTCCCGGTTGGTAGTTTGAATACAACCGTTCTCTTGTGAGCAGCTGAATGGCAGTGTGATTAGCACTCACTTACGCAGGATAAAACGTCACCCACGTTCCGATCTCGGAAGCTATATCCCATGGTCACCTGTCGACTCGAGTGACGACTTTTCGTAAGGAAGTTTTACGTGAGTAGTGTTATATCCTATGTGCGAGTTATTCACTCTGCTCGTGGCAGAACGGTTGTGTTTGAAATACTAGCCGAGAAGTCGCATGTTCTCTACTACTTGAAGTTTTGTGAGATTAGCACTGTTTATGATTCCCATTAAGGATGAAACGGCTGTACAATGCATATCGATTTTTCAACACCTATAGAACGAAATCGCCATCAAAGTTTCCCAAATCTCCTCACACTACTAACAATCTATAAGTAGCTCAGAGAATGAATAAATTTCATCAGGTGAGTTAAACCTTAATCTGAGAAGTCACACACGTGTGTGGATCGGGTGACCGAATGATGAGTGGTACCATGTTTTATCTAGCTGAAAGTTACTCGACTGATGATCAGCCGCTCGTGACCGAAAGGTGATACGTTCATACTGCTATCCCCAAAATCACAGTTTCCAGACCCCCTGGAGTTTTATGATATTTCTCGAAAAGGCTGAGACAGCTGTACAATGCTTTCCAACTTTTCAGCGCAAGTATTCTTGGATGAACTGACCAAAGTCATCCCGTCCTTTGGTATGCACTTTGCACCCACAAAGTGTAAGGTCATGCTTGTGGACGTGCAGCCACTGAACACGCCACTTACAATCCAGGGAGAGGCACTGGAAGTTGTGGAGTGTTTTACGTATCTTGGAAGTTGTATTAGTGCTGACTCTCGACTTCCCCTGTCTAGGCTTGAGCAGCCTGGCAGTATCCCAGCCCTCGTGCTTCCTTCGTGTGGCATGGCAGCTAGACACCGAAAGGGTGCTACAGCTGAATGATGGTGATGCGACAGATGGGAC
>NW_008751947.1:299513-318893 GCF_000715545.1 Opisthorchis viverrini
TCTTTTCTTTACAATAAGGCTTTCAAATAAGTCATGGTTGTACGGCAGTGAAGCATTGGTGTTGAACACTGATGTCATGCTGTCGTTGATGATGATGATGATGATGATGATGATGAGCATAAATGTTCTTGACTTGAAACAATAAAATCCAGTTAAATTTTCTAAAGTGGCCTTATGTTACCAACGTCACCGTCGTCTAAGGAATGGCATCAATTTTTGACACTGATGCTTTGCTGACGTACGTATGTTTTAACGATAAATGCGCCTTATCAGTGTATGTACCACTGTATTGAAAGCTCATTCTATCAAAATGGTTTTCGAAAAGGCAAAACGCGCAATTCTGAATAACTTTTGTGAGTATACTTCTCAGCTAGGTCACAGGACTGGACTGTGCTCAGAGACCTCACCCTTGCACAACTCACAGAACCCCGTTAAAATTACGGTGTCTATATCACAAGCGCTTCTTCAATTGTTGGAAATCGCCTTCAAATGAGATGTAACTGGAACCGCTTTGTGTGGGTTTTACAAGTCTCCCCACATTTCCCACGATCTGATAAAAACTGATCAAACCAACCAAAATCAACCTTGACACATTTCACACACAGCGCGCCATCATTCGGCCTGCATATCCTACAAGTGGTTCCTACCCTTTTCTAGAACATAAAAAATGACAAGGAACACTCAAATATAGGTATAGGTATCATGAACAGCATCGATTAGAAGGGAACACAAGAATGTTGAACAAACAGATTACGAAACTATGACCTAAAGAAGTTACTGATGAGTCTGGAACCAGTCAGCATGAGTGCGCATTATTCATATCGCTGATCAAGCCGAACCGTTTAGTTTTCATTTATTAGCCGAGAGGTTAGGAATCTTCGTGGAACTGCTCCACCTGTTTCTGCTGGTTGCAGTTCATTCGGATGCTGTTACTTCCCAGGTGGGTAAAAGGTAAAAGCACTACAATTTATTCGGAGTGCTATATACCAGTGTCTGAAACCAGAAGCGAACTAAGGCACGTGATGGAGTAGAGATTACCCACCTTTCGAAATTAAACCCGTACCTGAGCATCCACACAAGCCGGTTCTCACCTCCCACAGGAGTTTAACATAAAGGTTAAACAGGGTTTAGGACGTGAAACCGCGTATCAAATCGCTTAGCAGTGACTTTGATGCCAAATTTTCGTGCCATCTAGTTTCCAGAAATTTTTTATCCAATCAGGGCTTAGTAGTCCGTACGACCTCCCACGAGCAGACATTTTTCACAGCTTTGCAAGAGCACGCCTGATTGGTCAGGGATTTCTCTGAGGGAAATAATTCCACGGCACTGAATAAACGAGCTCAGTCACTAGCCAGTGTCTTATTAGCAGGTCTACACTAAAAATTGGTGGCATAGATAAATCACCTGGAGCCTCTGCGTGAGGTCGGCAAGTTGGGATTCCAATTCATGACAATTTTTTCGAAGTTGACGAATACGGTTATTTGCAATGTTCGCCTGGTGCTTTTGACTTCGATTGGCCACCTCCAATTGATGTTGAAGCGCCTGCAATAGAAACAACAAGATGATTGATTTTCCCGGGAAGTAGCACTCGAAATTTTCGGCTAAAATGTCTGTTTCTGAATTAATGAGTTGTCACGTCACATTACCCGCGGCAATCAGAGCTTTCAGTAACAAGTATTCATACACAATATCACAGATAATGAATCTCATTCCCTGCCGTTCTGAAAAGTCGATCGCAACTATAGTCGAGGGTTTTGCTTCAAATCACTGTGAGAGAACAGATAGAGAGGGACAAACATTTACGTCCAACTTTTGTGCAGTAGAAAACTTCAGTTAGCGTGTGACGTACTCAACAATGGCTGTTGAACGCCTTTTTATTCACTTGACCATCCTGAGAAAGCATATTACTCAGTGGCCCTTCAAGGGGAGTAGTTGTACTGTTCCCGTCATTCTGGCTCGAGTTAGCTCAGTGGCTGGGGCGCAAAGTTCCTGACCCACAGGTCCGTGGTTCGAACCCAACGCCGGCGTATCTGTTTCTCCTATCTGGGCTTAAAGAGACTGACATTAGCTCAGTTCCGGTCCTCAGGGTCACATGACAGCTGGGCACTGAACGGTTACTTGATCATTTTCTTCTTTGTAGGTATTCGGCCAGAATTGGAAACAGATGAACAAAACTCCATGATAACTGCTCCAGGAGTCATCATCTAAAGATTTTGTCAGTATTATTAAAAAACTATTACGATGGGCGAGTTTACATCAGAGTTCATCTGTTCATGAAAACCAATCACTTGCCTTTTGTGGTCGTTGAGTAGGGGGTAGCCTATGATAATTCAACATCAGACGAAGGATATATAAAATCAATAACAAACATGATTAAGTTAAGAACCAGAAAGCCAATCTTGTTGCTCCTACGACTAGCCTCATCAGGAAAAAACAGGGACTAGGTTCAACTCTTTTCCTTCTGAGCGTTGAACATGCCTGACACTTGTAAGAGAGTAGGGAAGCCAGAAGGATAAAAAATAAGACGTGGTAGTACAGTCATGCTGATTGCCCCGCATTAGCTCATAGCGGATGAACAGTACTCAAGCTTCGGTCACAAATTATGAATGCTTATTAGGCCTCTGTTCTAGGCAGTGTAAAACATAAAATCACGTGCTCATTAAACCAAGAGATGTTGCGCACGTTGTGAGGACGGATCGATATTTTGTTGATCGGTACTCGCATGTACGCATGCTAGATAAAGCGGAGATATTTGGCATGCATCTTCAGCGAGTAGTCGTGAGTGTGGGCCTATTCTCACTGGCGCCATGCTGGTTAGCAGTGGCATTCGAAAAACATCCGTACTCTGTTTCGCCATTGTTAGAGAGTGATAAGGTGGCCACACTATCATGCTAAATTTCGGGGTGATTATTAAGAGAATTCTTTGAACTGTTTAATTCATTCGATTCGCCTGGACTTATATGGGATTACACGGTTAGAGAATTTCCAATAGAATGTCGGGGGAGCGGGAGCGAGATGATAGAATAAGCGAACAGTAAAGGCGTACTCGCACCGACATGATCGTATCGGAGAATGAGGTCACAGAGGTCAAAGCTCAACGCATAAATAGCACAATGCAGTCCTAGTTAACCAATGATATGGACGCGATCACTTGCAGTTGAAATTGGCAGAAGAATCATCATAAACATACCTTTAGGGGCCTGTTGACATCGATAGAACTGCGGTATCTATATGAGCGAGTTGCTTCTTGAGATTTTTGTGCGTTGATACCCCCATACAAGCTCCGTCCAAATGCAATAACGGATTTACTCTAAATCTGGACCAGATATCATATGTATCACTGTAAATTGTATCTATCGATTAATGATGGAATCGAGTGGTAACGGCACTAACCGACACATCCCGGAAAGTTCGAAAGGCCTTCTTTCATGCCAGTCTGTATGTAGCCAGTCGTCAAATGAACTTTGGTTGTTTGCGTCTGATTAATTAGCGTGTTGGATTCTCTGATTCATGTAAGAGTAAACATCATGTGCGCTCACCTAGTTAGACAAAATCAACCTACGCCCAAACCGTTATCATCTGTGACAGTCTCCAATTGAAAAACCACCCAAGTATCCATCATTTTAACAGCCCTTTGCGAACAATGATGAAATATTTGACGCCTTTAAGTTCGCCTTCAAGATTCGTATACTACTGCAGTGGGGGAACGTCTCTCAAGAAAAAACGTCGCGAGGCATTCATCCATAGTAATTTTGTCAGGTGAGCATAAATAGATCATCCAAAGTTCCCGTGATTCGCACATCCAATAGCTTCTTCCGGGGGTGAGGATAGCAAGCCTACCGTGCTGGCTTCATTGTCAAGACCCATTCATGCTGAATTCCTTGAATAGTACAGAGATGTAGGTCTGCATTTGTTAATGTCTACACTGAGGGAGGGACGAGCGTCTTGCAATACAATCAAATACAATACAATACAATACAATACAATACAATACAATACAATACAATACAATACAATACAATACAATACAATACAATACAATACAATACAATACAATACAATACAATACAATACAATACAATACAATACAATACAATACAATACAATACAATACAATACAATACAATACAATACAATACAATACAATACAATACAATACAATACAATACAATACAATACAATACAATACAATACAATACAATACAATACAATACAATACAATACAATACAATACAATACAATACAATACAATACAATACAATACAATACAATACAGTACAATACAGTACAATACGATACAGTACAGTACACTAAACTCAAGAATACCGATTAATCTTGATGCATGTTGGCACAACCAAGCTGGCTGTTATTATTGGCGACGAAGCCACTTTTATCTTGGCCGACCTAGTATTTTTTGTTTTTCGTTCCGGAAACTTTTGGTTGCAGCTAAAAGCTATTCTGATTCGAATAGGCTGATAGGTTTTTCGGCAGGAAGTTGTCATGAGTTATGACATAAGTAGTCGATAAAATCCCTGGATCTGTGAAATGATGCTCCAGCACATCGTTGGCTTCGAAAGTGATTCATCCCAAGGTCACTTTTCTAGTTTCTGTAAGCCTGGAGTTCCGAGGCTGAAGCCTAAACTGAAAGCCAGTTGCCCGAGAAGTAAACATCTGTCCGTACGGGTGAAGTTAAAACAATACCTATTGAGAAAAGTATAATGACGAACCTTGCGTGTGAGTTCTCTCCTGTGAACCTAGTGGATGAACGATAGTCCCGCACAAACGGTGTTTTTGGATGGAAGGACCTGATTACACCTGTCTGAGATGGAATTTATCGATGAGTACTGTAATTACTGGTCATTAGTGACCCGTCTTTAGATCAGTTTAAAAAACACTACACCCTCGTTTGCCACAAATTCACAGCGTGCGGCAAATTCCGAATGACTTTAGGTTGAAAAACTACCCACCATGAGGAGGACCAGTGTTCGTCTTGGAGAGAACTTCTTGACTTCGTACGATTCTGTGTGATGTCCCATGTTCTTGTTAGCGAAATGTCTTTGAATCTCACAGTTTTTTCCATAACTGCCCGACAAAGTCAACACCATATCACGTGGCGCGCACTGAAGGATGATTAAAGTTCTATCTTTCCTCGGTATAAGCGATTAACACTGCAGAAAAGACATATATGTCCAAATAGTGTGATGTTTACCCATCACAACTATTCATGAGTTAATTTTTCTGATTCTTTCTGTTTAAATTTGAACTCGGACAAATAGGTCGATACGGTGTGATTCTTCTCATTTCTGTTCACGATGCTGTAATCAAGAGGATCCGTTAGAATTTCGCATTCGACTGGTGCCGGCATACTCATCCGCCGGCCATTCGGTAGATCCCCTTTTATAGAACACAAATCCCGATTCCAACCGAAGACTCCACTCAAACAACTAGAGAGTTTGAAGGTCAGTAGCTCTGAATTTTCATCAATCTGCTTTCGTAATTGAATACCACATGATGCTCCTTTGGAAGTTAGATTCGCGTTAACGAGAAACTTGAGTGAGAATCAACCGAGTCTGTTCATAATGCTATTCTTTCACTCAATGCGCTGCACAAAACCCGCCCTGTTTCTTGGTTGGTACAATTTTCGAGATAGCAACTCGACAAGATACTACTTAAAAGGTCGATGAAAACACCGGACAGCCAATTCCGCTAGTGCTGACGGTGATCACTTTTCCAGGATAGTCAAGACTGCCATCCGAAAGAGTCGGTCTCTTTTGTTTATCTGTGTCTATCTGATAAATTTGGTGTACTCATTATCTGTCATCACTTTCAGGTACCAATAGATCAAGATCAAACACAGTTTGTATTACTCAGCCAAGTTCTCCAAAAAAACAGCGTTTCTAGTGAGAGTTCAACAGTGGAGTACTATTCAGCTGTAAACTTACCGCAACTTTTTTCTTCTCACGATCCAGTTCACCGAGAATCTCATCCATTCTGCCTACTTGTTTCTTAACCACACTGCCGTCCGGAAGAAGCAAGTTCTGTTTCTCATCACATTCTTTTTGCAAAACTGCATTTCGTCTCTGCAGCTCAGAGATTTTCTGCTGCGCCGCGTAACACTGATTGGTCTTTTCACGTAGGCGGGCCTGGAGTGATCGAATGTCAGCCGTCATGTGATCGAGGATGCGGGGCATATCAGCCTCCTGTCCAATCGCCTGAATAACAGAAATTATCACCCAATCATCAAAGGAATACCAACAAGATGTCTAAGACAAGGTCACGGCAAGCCTGCCACTCAGGGTCTGGTAGAGCATGTTTCAAAGCACTCGTTACAATGAGCCTATTGGAGACTGACCTTGTTTAAACGCGCCGCTTGTAATTTATTCTGCCGCTGGACTGTTTTGAGTTCCACCCGACATTCTTGGAGTTGTCTCTGAAGCAGAACGTTTTGACTGTGTGCTTCGGCCAATTGCAACTGCAAGTTCTCCCACCGATTTGTAATCAAGTCACTGTGCTGCATCGTTCTACCAGACATTTGTGAACCTCTTCGTTTAGAAACGGGCACATGGGGAGGATATCCTCTGAATGGTCTTGCCTTGCCGATTCCTTTTTCCGGTTTGTCTTGCGGGCAGTCATCTGTACGGAAAGAAGATGGTGGATTAACTTTTTCGCCCCAGACAATGATTGGCACCGATCATGGTTAGACTGATCCCTGGTTCATTTGCTCCCCTCATGAAGAGCTCACTCTCTGGAACGGCATATCTCAGTCATCATCATCATCATCATCATCATCATCATCATCATCATCATCATCATCATCATCATCATCACCGACAACATGACACCACCGTTCAACATTAATGCTTCGCTGTCATACAACCATGATTTGTTTGAAAGCCTTATTGTGCAGAAAAGAATAAACGTGGGCGGGTACGGGACTTGCTGATAGCTTACTACAATCATTCCGAGGTGTTCATACCTTCAAACACTCAATCAGAAAATCCGGATGGGAACCGTCAATAAGAAGGACGTCGGAATGGATTAGCAACTATACTTTGCAGCGATCCAATCAGGTACAGTGAGGATCACGTGGTCCTCATTCTGAAAGACATGTCTGACAGACGGCACACAGGCTTTTAGTAATCTCCTTCACAGACCCATACCACGTTAAGGGTTGTCCACCTGTCTGCTTCGGCCACTCTGAATTGGGCGCGCAAAACATTACACTGTTCGGCATTCTTCTGTTCTGACCAATGCCCGTTTTGGAGTTGGATACATTTTTTGATGGAAATTCTTATTGCATAACCAAAAATTCGCGTTCTGGATGCCTGGTTATGGATTCGTCCAAACCAACCTACGCGAGTTATTGCAAGTAACTTGAAGCAGTAATTATCAGAAATGCTGACCCGCTGCTATCTGTGTTCTCTAAAATAGTATGCATCAAGCAAAAAGTAAAACAAATACAGATCGAACCGAAGTTACAATATTACATTAGACATAAAATGGTACAGAATGTTGCCGGCCGAACAGAGGTCTTTCTGAGGGTGAGTGTTCTGAAAGAAATCACACAGCCGTGTGTCTACCTTATATGCAGCCCGCCCGACAATAAAGCATCCAAGACGGAAGCTCCGCTATCCTTTTACCGTGCCTTAATCTGTTTTAGTGTGCCATACATAAGCCAGTGACACACATGGGCCTGATAAGTGAATGCCAGACCATTAATTTGAGTTTGGAGATTACTCAGAAACAAAAGCTTGGTTCTCGTAAACTTTGAGACAGTGTTCACAGGCCTCTCGGTACGACTTTCGGAACATGGGTGGCAGCGTGATGTCATGTGTGTTTAAAATCGACAGCGAGGTGGTGGTGAAAACGCAGAATGTCGTAGAAAGGTGTTGTCAGTGAATGGGTCCCAGAAAGTCCAGCTAGATTTGCCCATATTCCGACACCAATTCCTCACCCCTACATTTTGGAACTCCCAAATTTTACGAGGTTGGTTTCAGTGAAGAAGGACGGAGGACCAGACGAAAGCCAGCCACATCGAGTCGCAGTAAATATGCAAGTCATTTAGAGTGTGAAAATGAACGGCCAAAGGAACACTTCACCTCCGTTATTCCTGAGTTGATAAGACATCAGTAGCCGCTTTAATGGTGCCAACAAGGGATAGTATTCAGTTCACTTTTCCAAAAACTTTCAACACCTTTGGAAAATAATGCTTTCATTCAAGGAATGTTTCTGATATCTAAATGACATCTTGTACTATGGTTGTTCGAAAAGGTGGTGGTACTGTTCAAAAGTGAAAGTGGATTTTTTCAAGTTTCGAGTACCATTATCTGTTTACAAAACAAGGCTAGAACAGGGGCACATAAAATTAGTAAATGTACGGATTAGAACAGTGAAAATGGTCGGCTTCGAATGCTGTTTGTCGCATTTGTTTACGCTACTTGCAAACGTTGCTAGTAGTAAGTTCTAAATTCGAAATTTAGTAGGTCTTGCAGTGTCCCACCGAAGTGACCAGTACTATTCGACGGTGTGTTTCAGTCTGCTCTACCTTTCAGAGTGATTTTCCAACTGTCTCAACACCATGACTGGACCAAATGTTTAGTTATTCAAGCAGCCACACAACGGATGGTAGCGTGAGGAGACTAAATCACTTTAAATAGGGATTTCGCACTGTCGGTGAGGCCAATCTGAAGCACAGTTGTTTCATACACTTAATTAAGAGACTTTCGGACCCGCGAAATTCCGGTTAGTGGTTGAACACTCAACCTTTCGTCCGCAAGCGGCTAATCAGCGGTGTGAGTAACTCGCACTTAGACAGGACATGGTGCCGCTCATCCTCCAATTACGGAAACCTCATCACCTGGTCAAGTGTTGATCTGCTATTTGAGTGACGAATTCTCAGACGGAAGTTTGCCTTCATCTTGTGCTTCTTTTGGATTCATTGAAAAATGACCGAAAACTAGGGAAATGCTGAGTTGCAAGGCACCACCAACGGGTGCCGTAGACTGCTGGTCTAAGGGCACCAACATTCACGATAGTGGGAGATTCCACAGACCGTTTTCCAAGAGGAAGCCCGGGGACAGCAGAACATTGTTAAAACCTAGAGACCTCATAAGGACTCTAATTGTTTAGGTGCAGCAGCCTCGGCGAGAGTCGGGACTAGGTGAGTTCCGATCACCGGAAATGATGGTGAATCTTGAGGTCAAATAAAATCGTCGGCTTAAGACTGTTTATTTCAATTGCCGAATACGACTAGGGGATGGCAATAAGCCAACCGTTGATGTGTTTATTTATTCTGGCACCGTGATGTCTATCGGTTCTGTCTACGTAGCTTTCCCCCAAGTTGTATCTAAACGGATATGCACAGTGAGAGTTGGCCACATCAACTTTCTCTCTCCTAAACAAATTCAGTAGTTATTCTTGAGTTATATTCTAGACCAGGACCATGGCGTGTAGTACGTCCCTTATAGCGCCAACGCTAGACTTTCTGTCTTTCGAGTTAGTGACTCATTTCATTAGAAGAAGAGTTTTATGACTGCAGTCTCTTCGTACACAATGTCAAAGTTAGACGGTTTTGATCTCACTTCATGGTGTTATTCGATAAACATGATATTTGTGAACAGATTCGATCAATTCAGGCGTGCAGATTGATGTTTATATTCCTTTTTTCGTTTTTTCTTCTGATAATGCGCTTACCAGTTACGGCGGACAGCTTGCACCCATCGAGTTCATACCGTATTCTAACCGTATTGTTTAAATAGTAGGAGTTTCGACCCTCGCCTGGAACTTGTTGATTACCAGGACAATTATTTTAGATTCTACCATATGTTTGCGGCAAAAATGTCTTCAGACGCGTGTCACTGTCTATGCTGATACTCAGCTTTTACTTTTCGGAAAGTGCTCATGTGGCTAAGATACTTGGAGCCAGACAACACATTCACCTTTTGCGTTCAAATTTTGACAATGTTTCATATTCGTTTCATATTCGTCTGATTTAATTCTGGCGTTGGTTGGTCAGGCATTACCAGATTTTTTAACTAATCAGTGCCATGGACGTACGCTGACCAAAAATCGATGGACACCTTAACATGCTTTTCGAGTAGCTGAGATGGTGTTTATCGGTTGTTCGCGGTGAGTGACAGTTGCTTTGCGAACGTTTCATCAGCTTTCAAGGTGACGTCTTCAATGCACTGTTGGATGGGTATTTTCTTCTGTCGTTCTGGGGTTTGTATGGTTGAACAGATAAAAGTTCATTTGATTGGCTGAGGGCATTTCTGGTTCTCTGTTCGCCCACTGGCCCATCCCAGACTGATTTTCTCAACAAAGTGGAACATTAACTCCAACTTTATTTTGATGGTAATATGAGGATTTTGTTCTGTCAGTGAGGCCAGGCTGTGCTGGAAAGTCGAGAAGGATTGTACGGCTGTTGGGAATCGTGGGCACGCTACTGATTTCCAGTAAGAATGAGACAGTCCTACAGTGCTTCCCGGCTTTTCACCATAGATTGGTCTCGCCAAGACGAAAACTCATTTAGAAAATTACTGACTCTCCTCAAGCTACTGTTAAACTATAAGTAGCTTAAAAGAGACTCATTTCCACAAGCTGAGTGGCATGTCCGTCTGAGTAGTCGTAAATTGAGGAGTTAGTCAATATGTGACCATGCGATATCGTTCGTATGACTGAAGAATGATCAGTGCCACGTCCTAGCTAAATCAGAGCCAGTTACGTTGCTGTTCAGTCACTCGTAGCCGGATGGTTGAGTGCTCAACCACTGATTGGAAAGCTGCGGTTTCAAGCCTCTTTGAGTGTCGTGGGAGGTTGGCCCCGCTGACAGGAAAATTTTTTAAATCCAACTGCCTTTGTCGTGCACAAAACGCACAAAACTGGCCCATCCCAGACTGATTTTCTCAACAAAGTGGAACATTAACTCCAACTTTATTTTGATGGTAATATGAGGATTTTGTTCTGTCAGTGAGGCCAGGCTGTGCTGGAAAGTCGAGAAGGATTGTACGGCTGTTGGGAATCGTGGGCACGCTACTGATTTCCAGTAAGAATGAGACAGTCCTACAGTGCTTCCCGGCTTTTCACCATAGATTGGTCTCGCCAAGACGAAAACTCATTTAGAAAATTACTGACTCTCCTCAAGCTACTGTTAAACTATAAGTAGCTTAAAAGAAGACTCATTTCACAAGCTGAGTGGCATGTCCGTCTGAGTAGTCGTAAATTGAGGAGTTAGTCAATATGTGACCATGCGATATCGTTCGTATGACTGAAGAATGATCAGTGCCACGTCCTAGCTAAATCAGAGCCAGTTACGTTGCTGTTCAGTCACTCGTAGCCGGATGGTTGAGTGCTCAACCACTGATTGGAAAGCTGCGGTTTCAAGCCTCTTTGAGTGTCGTGGGAGGTTGGCCCCGCTGACAGGAAAATTTTTTAAATCCAACTGCCTTTGTCGTGCACAAAACGCACAAAATACTGGCATGAACAGTCTTTGAGATAGAAAGCACTTATTCGCGTAAAGCTGACCAGTTGCAACTCTAAGTGGCAACATTCTGGCCTTTTCTCGATACAATTAACTTGACACTATATCAGAATCTCACGCTGTGGTGGAAAAAGGTGGGAAGAGGTCATTTCAATCAATGCAGAACTAAATAAAGAGAGAAATACTCAGTGACATCCATCAGGCCAAGACTTAAATGCCGGAAAAAGGCGTGCAGACGGATGAAAACGAGCTTTTCAATGCATCATGAAGAGAATATTGACACCTAAAAGAAGCACGGCTTTCCAGAAAAATCTCTTTAAACATTATTACGCTGTCTTTAAAAGTTCATATATTTCTCAACGCATCACTTCTCTAACTCGTAGTTATAAGCGGACTCACATAATCTGTCGGTTGCATAGTGGTGGGTGTTTATAAACGTATAGTGTGATTTGCTGCTTCCAAATGAATTTTAAAAAAATTCAGTGAACAGATTGATATAAATTACCTTTAAGCGTTGTCACAACTTTGATCACCTTTAACCATCATCAGCACCGAGCTTGTGGCACTTTCAGGAACAGCAAGAGACATTTGTACAAATTAAACCTTCTCTATGCTAACAGCACTGTCAGCACCCGCTCTTCAGAGCTTTCCATGTACCTATGGTATATACAAAACTAATAAAATCCTTGGCACACCCGCTAAAACAAAAAAAATCAATTAAAATGAATTCAAATCACGCAGCGACTTGACAAAAGTCTGTCTATGGGCAGGATCTTGCGAAGCATCGGCATGGAACACTGGTGTCATGTTGTCGATGATGATGATGATGATGATGATGATGATGATGATGATGATGATGATGATGATGATGATGATGATGATGATGATGATGATGATGATGAGGTTGAGGATGATGATGTTGATGACTGCACATTCATGTGGCGCTTGATTTTCTGGTATAGGTGTGCCGTGGTTGACCCACCAGTATCAGACAATTTCACTCCACCTCTGTATACCGAAAGGATCTATGCCGCTGGCCACTACCTCACGTGTTTTCAGTTTAGTTCGAAAAACAGTTGTCGGAACCACTTTTCTAGGATACTCTGCAATGAGATATAAAAACTTCATCAAATGTGCTGCCATAATCTGCTTTTTTTACCCGGATACCCAATGCATTGGTCATATAAAGGCGATTTTTTGGGTTTAACTTCACCTGCCGTCCCTTGAATTGTTCTTTCACGTGAACCATGCGTTCCAAGGAAACTAACATGCATGAGTGAGATAACGATGGGTGAAAAATGAAAGCTTTTGATGCAAAGTTACTTATAAGAAAACACAAGCTAAGCGGTACAAGGTGTTAAACAGAGTGCTTGAAAAGAAAACGTTTCAGTGCGTCCTTCCGAACTTTTATGGACGGTTTTCAAATGTTATACAACTATGAACAAAAACTGCAAGGTAAGTAGTAACCTCCACCTTTCACCAGATACGGATGCTGAACTTGGACACTGGAAAGTAGACAGTTTGCATGTTTCATCGGTAGTTCACCGTTACATGGGTAGCTGGTTACAAGCAAAATGTGGTTGCTAGCACCTAATTAACACTTGATACAAAACTGAAACATATTTGTAGTTGTAAAAAAAACTAGCTCCGACTTTCAAAGTGGTGATGCTTAGATTGACAGGACGTTCGTATTTGTTGCAATCAAAAGATTGGGGGCTGATCACTGCCACAACAATTTGGAAGGGTAAAACACTTAGCCTGGTGACTAATACCACACACATTAGTCCCGTTCAGAGTTATTTAGTCGATCAATCACAAGTGGAATTTGGAATACGCGATGTGCAGTGTGCACCCTAACCATCATTGTGCTACCAAAAGACGCTCCTACCTTTAAAATATTTTTGTTGTCATGCGAACGTACGGGGTGAAAACAGTCTACAGTCAGTTACACCGAATTCAAAAGCTGTCGATTGAATCAATCACATATCTCTACTTTAGAGAAGGGATTTCAATAAATTTTGCTTAAGCCTTGAAACTGGGTTGTGTGACTTCTGGAGGAAGGTAACTTGGCTACGAGTAAGAGGAGAGTCAGCGTTGGCAGCTGTTAGCAGCGATGTAACACAGACGCCGGTCTTTGGTTCAGGACCTTCCATTATATGCAGTAACAGTTCGAAGTGACATGAACACAATAATACATTCCAGACAGCCCGTGTGAAATTTCGATGCTGAAGGTAGTGATACATTGTGGGTTTCTAAAAGTTAGGGTCCTATTCCATCGTGCATTTGTGACCCCCAACCAGGAACAACATCTTCGTGCCTAGGCGTCACATCTAGAGGAGTACAAAGCAGTGCTTAAGACAGTGCACCTAGGTGCGTGTAAGGGGAGTGCCGCAAATATAAAATTCGTTCGTCTTGGCTGAGTAGCCTTGACAGGCACTGGACTTGCCAATTGTCAATATGCGAAAACTAGCCAAAGGATAACCTGTTATCCGAGTGAGCCACTTGGTTTAACGGAGGAGTTTTCAAGAATCATGTGGACACTCACAGAAACTTCATAAAGCTGGATGCAGAAGTAACATGAGAACCTCGCCTTGCGGTAAATTTATAGAACCTCTACATGAGGATGTTCCTGCAATGTAGTTTCCCGCTTTTATAGAGGCCAGACTCGCGTGAAAAAGTGCCTTTCCGATGTCAGGTAAGAGACATGATGAGAACTTGAAGCAAATTTCTCTTCCCGTTTTTTCCTGCGTCTCAACAGCTAAAGCCTTAACTTGGTGCCTTCGTTGTATCCGATGTTCCTTATCTTCTAACACCTTTCCTTTATTATGTTACCTTCGCCAGCCTCAGCGGACACATTTGATTATGCTAGTCTGATTTTGTGGGGTGTGTTTCAGGAATAAACTAGATTTAGCGAAGTTGACGTAAGTATTGTCCATAAATTTTTATCTACATCTTCTTTGACTATATTGACGTGGGTGGTGGATTTCTGAGTGGTGACCTTTTTGTCAACTTTTTTCAGACATAATCAGGCTGCTTTATTAACTCGACAACACTCGATGTTGAATGGCTACGAATATCACTGAGCAAGTCGCAAAATACCTGACTGCTTGACGACGTCGTTTGCTTAATTTCGGCAGCATCTTTTAAACATTATTGACACAAGCACAAAAACGGGCATCAGCATATGCCATCGCAATGGCCACTGCTTGACCCCTCAAATTGTCTGTTCAAATGTTCAAAACCTTCATAAGTTCTTCCTTCCCACACCCACTCAAAATTTAGCCAATATGACGTGATTTCCAGAAAGCAGCAAGCTGTCTGAAAACACGCATTGCCGAAGAGTAAGAAGAAGAAGAATATCGTGACCAAATTCTGCACACGTGGAAGCTCACTTCTCCCGGAACCAGAAGAATGAATGTATTTCCGTGGAAATTGTGTTTCCTTCGCACAACTTGGCGTGGAGATTTTCGATCCGTAATTTTCATTAGTCTGTTCAAATTCGCTTTCATACTGTTGTTCCTCTATGAATCCTTCCGGAGTTGCGTTACGCGAACAATTCTAGAACAAATTGTTTCAGGGGTGTATGGTATTTTACCTGTGTAGTATCTCCATCTTGCATCGTATCTAATCCATTGTCAGAAAGATGGAAGCTCATATTGTTTGGCGCATGTGTTCACATTTCTAGTTTTGGCATTTATGCCTGATATCTATCAGCCGCATGAATCGTGCTTAATAAGAAACTTGACATTTGGCACGATGTATCCAAGATTTCAAAATAGAGCCTTAGCAAATTACCGCTTATTTAGCCCACTAAAACATACTGCGTGTGGAATTGAGTTCAATTCGCGCATCCCTAGAGTTCTCTGATAGGTCATCAAAGGTGCCTCTTTCTGATCTGCGTTCAGCAGTGGAAAACATTGGATACTCCCGGGTTCACTATGAATGATATCAAGAATGGACAATGACAGACTGATGTGGGAGTCAATTCAGTTCAGTACAATTCAATGCAATCTCGTTTTGGATTTGAAAAAAAACTTTTAGCTTACCCGAAGGTAATTCGAGTATGAATATGAATGACATCGTTTTCCCACTTTTCTCTCTGGTGAAAGTTCGCAAACCGGACTGAAGGTTTGACTTGCGGTGCCTTAAGCTAACACGCTGACATGGATTGCGGCAGTGAAAATTTGAGCCAATCGCAGCAATGCCAGCCTTTAACCGGAAATGCAGAACCAGTGTGGTCATATATTTTGCAGTGGATGGAGTTTCGTCACACAGAAAATTGATGCTACACGGAATTAGTGACCTAAAACCCTTCGAATCTAGACGGACAAGGGCTATTACTTGCCGAAATACAGCTACCGTTTTATTCTGTAATAAGTAATTTACTGTTACGAAAGCATTTGAACAAAATTTCTGTCCCCTGCATTTTCCTTTTATAAAACCTCATCAGTGTCAGGAAAACGAAATTTTTCCGTTCATCGAGGTTCGAAAGATGGTGACTGGTGCACCACTCACAGTTTATTCCTTGAATCCATCAAACGGTGGACTTATTTCATCTGGAGTGTCTGTAATCCGTTGTCACATTTACCATTCTTCCTGAACTTGAACCACATTTTGTAACTGTCGTTCAGACTGTATCATGACGTTTTAATGTTACGAATAAACAATTTTCCGGCACGACCTGCTGACTTCTTGATGAACGGGCGTATTTACGCTCCGTTGAACTGTTTGTTGACTGCTGAACCAGTGGGACTAAATCTCTGTGTTTGTGTCAACTGTTGAACGTCACAATAAATCCCTGTGACATTTTTTAGCCGTGAATAATTTTCCTACCGTGGAATATATCACGCACGCGGAACCATCTGTGGGAAATTCCGACAAGTGAATATTTCCTTTCACAGCCAGTTACTGCATTTGGATCGGTGTAGTGGACTATTGGGTCTGCACATTCCTGAGTCCCCATTTGACTACTCATTCTTTTCCTATTGTGATTTTGTGATTTTGTATTGGTTACTTTTGCTTGGTAATTTATCCGAACACGCTGATAAGGTCGTAGTCCGCTACATAATTGGTGAGCCCGGATCATTCCTTAATTTTTTTCTGTGCAGTACCCCCGTGCCGTATTACATTTATTTTCCACGTCAGGATGGCTTCTGAACAGACACAGACACCCGAAATAGGCACTGTTGTTTACGTTAAGCTGCCTGAATTCGTTGCACCTTATCCGAGGGTATGGTTCACCCAACTTGAGGGTCATTTTCGTATCGCGTCGCATTACCTCGCAGAGCAGCAGATACAATTATGTGGTAGGATGCTTACCAGACTTTGTTGCCCGATAAGTCCCTGATTTAATATACACCCGACCGTCCACCGATCCATACGATGCTCTCAAAACAGCTATTATTTCTCGTACCACTTCCAGCGATGAGCTGAATCTGCAGAAGCTTCTCTCCAGTGTTGACGTCGGCGATAAAACACCGTCACGACATCTCCGCAACAGGATGCACCTGCAAGGTGAGCATCCGGTCAATGACGCGGTTTTGAAAGAACTTTGGCAACAAAGCCTGCCAATCGAAATCCGTAAAGTAATTTCTGTCATCGAGCAGGATTCTTTCTTAGCGAAGCTAGCCTATGTGGTTGACCGCGTGCATGAAACCTGCAGAAAATTCGTGGTCTCTAACTTTCAGCAGCAATCCACTTCGCAATCTAACATGGAGGTCGAGTTCAATGCAACGAAAGCTCAATTTTCTGTGGTATCCCTCCAAATGAATGAGGTCACCAAATTCGTTGGTCGCCCTCAACAACATAGATGGTCTAGATCTCGATCCCACAGTCGTGCTCCCAAGCACGGTGACCTGGCTGGTGCTGCTACCACCGTCGCTTCGGCGATCGCGCTATCCGATGCACCAGACCTTGCACTTTCTCCACAAAGCCTTCGAATTCGGGAAACGCCATGGTCGGCCAGTAAGGGCGACCACTGCAACCGGCTCCCTTACCTGTCGCCTGCTCTTCGTATATGACCGCTCCACGTCCTTGAATTTTCTTATCGATACCGGTGCTGTGGTTAGTGTAATTCCTCCTACGCGCAAGCATAACCTACAGCCGGTGGCATATACTCCACAGGCAGCCAACGGTACGAGCACTAAGACCCATGGTGAAAAACTTGTTACTCTCGACCTAGGTCTTCGCCGTCAGTTCCCTTGGGTTCTCACAGTGGCCGACGTTAAAAAACCCATTATTGGTCTGGACTTCCTCACGTCATTTGGTCTCACGGTTGATCTTTACAGGCGGCAGTTGCTTGGCAATTCGACGACTCCCTCTATAAATGGCAAAGCTTCATCCATCAATTCTATTGCGATCCGCCCAGCTTTACCGGATAACCGTTACACAGCACTGTTTCGTCAATTTCCAGAGATCCTGAAACCTGCTTCCAAGACCGCTTCCGTAAAACATGATGTCTTCCACCACATCTCGACCAAAGGCCCACCCACCGCATCCCGCCCACGACGGTTAGCTCCGGAAAAGCTTGCCATAGCCAAGACCGAATTCCAACATTTGCTTCAACTGGGTATCATACGACCGTCATGCGGCCCCTGGTCATCTCCACCACATCTGGTCCCCAAAACGTCCGAGGGAGATTGGAGACCATGTGGCGATTATCGCGCACTAAATCTTGTCAATATCCCGGACAAATACCCAATTCCGCATCTGCACGATTTTTCCCTTACTCTTCACGGCAAATCTGTCTTCAGTAAATTAGACCTTGTCAGAGCATACCACCAGATACCTTTCGTCCCGGACGATATTCCCAAAACTGCCATCACCACTCCATTTGGTCTATATGAGTTTTTTCGTATGCCATTTCGGCTCAGAAATGCAACTCAAACATTTCAGCGATTCATGGATCAAGTTTTACGGGGATTGGACTTCGTCTACGCTTATATCGACGATGTATTTATCACCAGTCGGTCCAAAGGCGAGCATGTGCTTCATTTAAAGCAGGTTTTTGAAATTTTTCAGCAATAAGTATTGTTGTCAATAGTAGTAAACGCCAATTTGGTGTTTTGCCACTAGAAATTCTAGGGCATATTATTGACTCGGACGGCATCCGTTCTCTGCTATCTAAAGTTTCCGCCATTTGCGACTTTCCAGGCCCCAACAGCATTAGGAAGATGAGACGTTTCCTTGGTCTTATCAATTACTACCGTCGCTTTAGCCCTAACTGAGCCGAGGTTGTCCAACCGCTCAACAACCTACTCAGACTGAAAACTCGCAATTTCACTCTCACAGCGGAGGCCATTGCGTCATTTGAAACGGTTAAGGAAATGTTAAATCAGGCAACCAATTTGGCACATATAAATCCTGATCCGTCTACACCTCTTTTCCTGGTTACTGATGCCTCACAAACCGCAGTTGGTGCAGTCCTACAACAGGAGGTCAGCGGTGAAGTACAGCCTTTATCATTTTTCTCGCATCGCTTACAACCTGCACAGACTCGATATAGCACTTTTGGCCGTGAACTTCTAGCAATCTACTTTGCTGTTCGGCACTTCCGACATATTTTGGAAGGCCGACACTTCGTGATTCTCACAGATCATAAGCCACTCACTTTTGCACTCAACGCGACATCCGATCGTTATTCACCGATGGAAACCAGGCAGTTGGATTATATCAGCCAATTCACTAATGACAACCGTCATATTAGTGGTCGCAGCAATTTAGTTGCAGATGCTTTATCCCGTGCCCATATCAACCACTTGGCACAAGCTCTGTTCGATATGCAATTACTAGCTGAAAGCCAAAAGCATGACGAAGAATTACAAGAGCTTAGATCAAATCCTTCCCTGAAGTTCGTTTATATGCCGCTCTTAAACTGTGATTCTAAAATTCTGTGTGATATG
>NW_008751947.1:320475-354056 GCF_000715545.1 Opisthorchis viverrini
GCCGTGAATAATTTTCTTACCGTGGAATATATCACGCACGTGGAACCATCTGTGGGAAATTCCGACAAGTGAAAATTTCCTTTCACAGCCAGTTACTGCATTTGGATCGGTGTAGTGGACTATTGGATCTACACATTCGTGAGTCCCCATTTAACCACTCATTCTTTTCCTATTGTGATTTTGTGATTTTGTATTGGTTACTTTGCTTGTTAATTTATCCGAACACGCTGATAAGTTTCTAGTCCGCTGCACGACAGACATTTGTGCACCCATCTCATGGCCTCACTGAGCGCACCCTGACCTCTTCCTCATCCAGTTATTAATTACCCCACTTGTCAGAATGACATGTTAATTTATCCGAACACGCTGATAAGTTTCTAGTCCGCTGCACCTCCGACATTTGTGCACCCATCTCATGGCCTCACTGAGCGCACCCTGACCTCTTCCTCATCCAGTTATTAATTACCCCACTTGTGCCCCAGAATGACAACGAATTATGTTGCACGTTAAAATCGAGACCCTCTGCATACTTCATGCCAAGGGGAGGTTTGCGAGTTGTTCACACTCCAGCAACCAACCACCTCTGCATTTCTTGTTGTTGTGTGAAGTCTTTCTTTTGATGCGGTGCCTACGAAAACCTGCTTAAGCAATCAAACACGTTATCACCACAGAAATCCCTTAATTTGCATAGCAGAATGCGAAATTTGACAGGACTGAACGATATACGGCAAAAACGCCAACCATTGCTTCCCTGTCAAAGGAGCCCATTATGCTGTCCTGTGTCAGTGGTAGGTTTAGCCGGCAAGACTCTCTCCACGACACGTCTTTAGGACTCGACTGACAGTAATTATTTTCTTCGTAGCGGTCACTGCCTGAAAGAAGCTGGATAGCGGTGGAGCTTTTTCAATCCGTCGAAAAAGTGCTCTCTTCCAGGGTCTGTCCAATGATATTTAAACGACGACGGCAGTGGCGGTTTCAGTCCGTCAGTCTTGGTGTTTTAGGAAGGGAATTATTTGGTTTAGCCCTTATATCAAACACGTTCATACATAATCCTTAAAAGCTACGGCATGTCGGAGGAAGCACGTAATGCATACGCAGGCCGGTTCTTCGGCTCCCCGTTGTACCCGAAGACACTATCTCATTTAAGTATTTGCACCTCGCCTTTCCTGAGACATTACATGTATGATGGAACACTTCGTGGTGCTTAACTCAAATAGTGCTAGAAATCCTCTAGCTGTTGGCTTTTACTTGATGTCAGCCCATTGCCTGTACAGACTTAGCAAATTTGAGGCGATTCTGAGGGCGGAATAACTTACTCCGTAACTTTCTCGTGCTTTTGGAGGCTCTGCTGACCACATCCAAATACCATTACCCACAGGCTGTCCGGTTCTGCTCTTTTAGTGCTACACGTTAATAATCGATCATTTTTCTGTTGGACTTGATGCTCTCTCCTGGTCTCTTTCTTGGGTTGCCCGTCAACACCACATCGATGATCATTCGACCGCGGTCTTTGAACATCTTAGAACAGAAGGTGGCACAGGCATAGCGGCATTCAACATCTCGCCGAGTGGTAAATTTTCCTTCAATTAATTGGGTTTAATAAGGCCTCTAGCAGGTCGTAATTAACTCTCACCAGTTGCTAGTCAGAGCTGCGCGAGCGGATTCCTTTAGTCTGTCTAGCTGACCATCGGAACACCAAAATTTACTAGAAAAACCATTCATCCTCTCCTAGGCACAGCGTTTTGTGCCCCTTGAGAGCTGAAACCCGCCGCTAATACTAAACCGCAAATTTATTAAAACGTCTGCCAATTTCAGATTTAACCTCATATTCTGGCTACGAGCCACAATTTTTCTGTTCTGTGAGCTGTCGAATCTTTTTTATGGCGTCAGTGCTCTGTCCAGATTTACGTCGAGATATTTGAAGATCTGTCAAACTTACACAATTGGGATCATTTTAACCAATTCTGGGTACACCGATGACGAATTAGTCATAGATATCTGGTGTGGGTTGTTTATGCTTCTTGCTGCGGTTGCCAATGTTTGTATGAGAAGGCACTATTTTGTTAACAACGGCTGAACGTCTACGGAGACATCTGCTGAGTGCCTTCGTTGCGGCCATAATATTTGTTATGAAATTTAACGCATTTTGATGACTGAAAAGTTGCTCACGTAGACATTCGCTATTCTGGAAATTTGAAATTTCCATCTGAAAACACCAAATTTTTCACGCGGCCATGTATATGTTCGGAATTTCTAAATTGTCCCAGCCACTTTTCCTTGCCGGACGTTTATTGCATCAGACTATTAAAGGAGCTGCGGTCTGGCAATAACACAGCTCTAGCTCTTTTAGGGGAGCGCAAAAACCAGTTTTTGCTTTTGCGAGGACGTGGTGAGCAAGCTTTGCTTGCGGCTGATGTAAAAGCGGTTCGACTGCGCTTCAAAATATGTAATAATTCATCCAAGTTAGAAGAAGATTGGTCTTGGTTTTATCTGTTATCCGCTTTGCACCAAAATATGTGATGATTTATCCAAGTAAGAAGAAGATTTGTCTTGGTTTTATCTGCTATCTGCTTTGCACCAGGAAATACAATGTTTGTTTGGCAAAGTTACAGTAGCACGGATGCTCTGCCCATAGCCGGTGGTTGCCAGCATGGCCTTCGATTCAAGGAATCACTGAAAGTGCTTTGTTTTTCTGTATGTTGCTGCTGCGCTGGATTTGCCCCAGTTGTCCTTTATCTGGCGGCGCTATAAGCTTCAGACGATAGAAAAATGAAAAATGAAAACAAACCTTTCACGATATGGGGTTGCACCGCATCAAAGCTTCTTTAGTCAACCAAACAGAACACACGCACTTACCTACTGTCCCCAGCAGCGGCCATATACAACGTACACAACTTATAAAGCGGCTCCTACCCTCCTGCTACCAGCGTGCAAGACTTGTGTCTAAGGGCTTTTTATTTGCCATGCACCACTTTTTAGACTGAAGCCGATGGCAGTGTTTCAGAAACCAGTGGCTATTTCTCTTACACTTACTTCCCGTTTTAGGACTGTCTAATTTATGTAATATATGCCAGTTTAACCAGTCCATCATTCAGGAAGCTCACTTCTGGCAGTCCCTATATATTTGATTTCCCTAACCACACCACCACTCTGCGTGCCTACATCGGTTGGCACCAGAACCTTGTGCCTTATCGTGTGTTGGAAATGGCCCTAAATGTGGTGTCCGTTACGGAGCTGCCAAAGAACCGAAGTATCTTAGGCCAATGATGGCACGCCACTGCCACACTCAGTTTGGTAGCACACCCGCAACTATTCCCTTCCTTCTCTCGCTCATACTCTCTAGCATACTCGTTGCATTGACTGCAAATAAAACAGATGGGAGTCACGTTACTCATAAGTAGTCAGAAAACGAGGAAAGTTACCGCTGGTCGCCGTTGATTCGCAGGCGGAATCAACAGGGAATTCGTAAAAAACACAGAATAGCCTGTGGACTCTGTGATGTCCATAGCTGACATGGACGTGCGGGGCTGCAGCTGCTCTTTCACGATATGGGGTTGCACCGCATCAAAGCTTCTTTAGTCAACCAAACAGAACACACGCACTTACCTACTGTCCCCAGCAGCGGCCATATACAACGTACACAACTTATAAAGCGGCTCCTACCCTCCTGCTACCAGCGTGCAAGACTTGTGTCTAAGGGCTTTTTATTTGCCATGCACCACTTTTTAGACTGAAGCCGATGGCAGTGCTTCAGAAACCATGGACTATTTCTCTTACACTTACTTTCCGTTTTAGTACTGTCTAATTCATGTAATATATACCAGTTTAACCAGTCCATCATTCAGGAAGCTCACTTCTAGCAGTCCCTATATATTTGAGTTCCCTAACCACACCACCACTCTGCGTGCTTACATCGGTTGGCACCAGAAACTTGTGCCTTATCGTGTGTTGAAAATGGTCCTAAATGTGATGTCCGTTGCGGAGCTGTCAAAGAACTGAAGTATCTTAGGCCAATGATGGCACGCCACTGCCATACCCAGTTTGGTAGCACGCCCGCAACTATTCCCTTCCTTCTCTCGATCATACTCTCTAGTATACTCGTTGCACAGACTGCAAATACAAACAGGCTCCACATCTGACCCCAGCTGACTCCATGACACGTTCATACCAACCTGAAACTTTCATTAGAATTCAGCTATTTCTGTGTGTCGTGCTTCCCTCAGAATCCAATCACTTTCCATGCAGTTTATATTCCGGCTGATGTGTTGCTGTCAGCTCACCCTTCCCAGGAACTTCACGAATTCACGGATTGATATGCAGGATCGAGGTCTGCCCGGAATTCCCAGGGTGGTTTTATTCTTGTCGCTAAGCGGCTGTCATTCACCTGGGAGGCACAAGTGGAAAAAAGATGCAGCACTGCCCTTTGAATTATCAGTGCTGTGCACTGTTTGCCACCGCAAGGGCTCGCATAAATAAATGTCTGACAGCATCTTGAACCAAGTTCTAGAAGGAACGTAGGCAGCCAACGCAGGAACGTTATTCCAGGCAGCTACTATCTGAAACTAGAAGAAAATTGCCTAATGAATGTGTGCTCTGTGAGTTTGAAAGTCTTCTTGCCATGTGCCCGCCGTGTGCTTGCTGGGCCGAAGGTAAACACCTGTTGGCCAAGCTTAGTTCAAACAGGGCATAATTCAGAAGTAGGTCTCCTCGGAAGGCGACGATACTCCAGAGGAAAGAGGCCAGGCACAGCGAAACACGTTTCATAGTCTACGGATTTGAGGCCGGCAACCATTTTCGTAGCGGCTAGCTGGACGCGTATTTCGTGCGTCCAAAATAGACAACTTAATTTGAATATTCAGGGAGCGGCCTCACGTAGGCCGCACAGATTATTTGGAAGTCCATGCGGGCATTACGGAAGAAGGTGCGCCGAGTCATCCGTAAAATGGCGAATGCCTTTTGGGCCGATTTCTCATAGTGCAGTGCGAAGGACAAGTTTGGGGAGAGCCAGATACCAAAATCCTTTTTAGCGTCTATCCTCATGTTTTCTGGTCCTTTCTCACCATGCATGGCAATGACATTCACCAAGTCTCCTCCAAATGACATATGGACACACTTTATTCTATTCAAAGAAAGTTGCCAGTCCAACGTCTATATCCATTTGGAGGGCACTAGCATTGGAAATTCAGGATTTCAAGTTGTCCGAAAAAGTAGACATGGACTTTCAGAAACATCTGAAAGGTCATTTGCATATATCAGAAATAGCAGTGGTCGTAAAACGGAGGCTTGAGGGACTCCAACAGACACCGGCACTGAAGAAGGGTGAGTAAAACTCACCTTCATTCGCAATGATCTGTGGGATTGGAACGCCTTGATCTAGTGTAGGATTTTCCCTTGAATCCCGTAGGACTCGAGTTTGTGGGGCAGTGGGACATGTGGGACCCGATCAAATGCTTTCGAGAAGTCGGAAATTATGGCACCTGAAATGAGTCCCCAGTATTTGGCTTGGGTTAAGCTGCACATATACACGAGCATTTCATTGCGCAAGAACAGTCTTGGAGAAATCTGTGCTCATGGGGAAGTAAGGTGAAGGTGTTGGAAGTAAGGCGATCTAAGATAGGTCGCTCCAGAATGCTTTCCACCACTTTGCAAGGCACGCAAGTGAGGTTTATGGGCCTCTAGCTGCCAGGTGATAGTCAGCCACTAGTTTCAAAAATTGGCTTGGGATTTGGCTTCAAGCAGAGGGAAGTCGGCCTTTGTCAAGCGGTCGACTAAACACAGGGTAGAAATGATTTGCCAGTCTAGACGACGTTTCCTTTGGGATCCTTGGGTAGACTTCATCGAGCCCCAAAGCTCAGAATGAGTTGATCTTGTACAAGAGTTGATGAATGTCTTACACCATGAAGGCTTACTCGGTGAGAGGCTGTTCGTAGTAACGCCTTTACAAGACTGGATTTGATGAGGACGCAGCGGCTGAATAAAGACCAGCATAGTGTTCTCTGTAAACCTCAGATATCACAGTTGGGTCGCTAGTGGACTGTGCGTTCCTGTCCCTCAAGAAGAACTCAGATGGTTTGTTTCTATGGCGATGTCTCATGTGTCTGAACAGTACATTCCTGTTTTACCGGGAAAGATTCAGAATGGTTGTTTGTTTTCATATTTTCTATTGGCGGATTTTTGATTTACAGCGGTTCCACATTTTGCGGAATGCCAGCTGATCTTCTGTCTCCTGTAATCAACTTTTTGAAAAAAAATTTGAGACCTCATTTCAGGAAGACATTGAATTCTTTCAGATAGCCTGTGGCTCACCCAAGCGTGTGCTGCCTTTTTTCGGACGAACGTCGCGTCAGCCTTGTAAATATTCTGGATAATGTCCCCATGTAATTTTTCTACCTGAGCTGGTTACAGTTTGACGCGGTTCATTCAAGAAAGATGCGCATTTCTGAGATGTTTGCACGACAGAAGTTCCGAATCCACGTTCCAGGTTTAGGATTTCCGGTTCAATAGTGGATGAAATCAGAGGTCAGCACACAGTGATCGCTGTCCCGGCGAAGCGTTAATTATTACCTGATCAACGGTGTTTGTCGGTGGTGATGACCAAATCCAGGGGGGTGATAGTTGGCCTGTGCGGTATCTGGTGGGTTGCATGGCATGTTGAGTCCAAGCGCTGGAGCTGCCACTAGGAGGCCTTTAGAGCGTTGCAGTCACCTACACGAAGGAGACGAGTGAAATGTAAGCTAGAGGGGAGTTGCTCAGGGGTTAGTATGAGGAAAAGGTCAACTTCTGGCAGATTCGAGAGTCAACGGTAGACCACACCGGGAAAGAGAATCTCAGCCGCGCGGCGGGATTTGGATCCACAGTGCACCGCGAAACGTTTCATGAATGGTATCACAGAGGTCAATTGGAATGGGCAGGGCCGCATGTAAGTACAAGGCAACCCCACCAACCCTCCCACATCTCGAGTCATCTCGAAAAATGGAAAAGCCGTCCATCAAAATCTCCGCGTCAGAGATATCCGGTGTGAGTCTATGCTCTGTCAGTGCGATTATGAACGGCTGTTTAATATCTCAGAGTTTGTGAACATGCATTTCAACATTGTCTCTGCTGCTTCCTAGGGTGTGGAGCCGAGAGTTGTGTGACCAGAGAGGTGAGCAGAATTAATCAATTTGAGTCCAGGGCTATATAGGACCTTTGAAGCATACTCTTCTGCTTCCCGTCTTGGTGGTCCCGGGAGATGATTTTCGTTTGCAGCGTTTGCCACTCCCTGGGAGCCCGAAAGCGCAGTGCCTCCAGGGAATATCGCGTTGCTGACCCTTGGTTTACTAGACCAGCGCTATATCCACTGAGCTATGGAGGCGACTTCACAACAGCGACACCAGTAGATCCTCACTGCACACGTGTTTGTGAACTTCCTGTTACCACTTATCCGCTTGGCTAATCCCTCTACTTCATCCTCACTGACAACTTCGTGACCCCAGCATAGGCCCGACAGTCCAAGGCCACGAGGCCTTAGCGGTGGCTTGAGTTTCCAGTTAAATTTGACGCTAGCTCTGCTGCTTCACCAGATCTGATGTTCTGGTCCCCCATTTTTCACCGTTTGCACTTTTCTTGTCATTTGTCAGACAGGAAGTTCGTTGTTTTTCCCTACTCCGCTTTGTTTTTTGCCCGCAACCTTCAAATCCTAACGGTCTGATCTAGTTCTATATTCTCATTAAAAATGCATGGTAACTGTGCTTTCCTTCTCGTGCCCGTTTAGTGACGACCATAACTACATCATACAGTGCCCACGGCCTATGACGCTGCCCTTTTTCTACCCCCTTACCCACACTCCCCGCCCATCATGCTTTTGTTCCAACTGTAACATTATGACCATGCTTAACGGTGTGCCAGCCACAGGTTGGGACCAAACATTATTGTTATTATAATTTGCAGTACACACCTACCAGTTCCGTCTTGCATTCTTAGTCTGGGCTTTATCCTATAATTCGCAGTCAAGATGGCGCCCAAGTGTATCCCATAAGTAAACTCAATTTAGGGGCGGCTTCCACAAGGCCACTACATAAAGGTACGTTGCAGTACACACCTACCAGTTCCGTCTTGCATTCTTAGTCTGGGCTTTATCCTATAAGTCGCAGTCAAGATGGCGCCCAAGTGTATCCCATAAGTAAACTCATTTTAGGGGCGGTTTCCACAAGGCCACTACATAAATGTACGGTAGGACCACAGCTTGTGCCCCTCCAAAACATAGACATTTTAAACATGGACCCGTTCTTACCTAGTTAGTGTTTTTTCTTGTTGAAGAGCGACGCGACCGCAACATAATCCGACTCTCCTAGGACTCGACTCAAAAGGCCAGTTTCATTCTTTTTATGCCCATTCAAAAGCAAACAAGCCAAGTGAGCAATGGCAATGCATATGGTTGATGTGGCTCAAATCTACTTTCCTCGCGCACCCTATTGTTGTCGTTAGATTTACAAGGTTTTGCTTCCCATACAGGGAAAGTGAGCTGTGAGCCATGGTATATAAGAGGCTAGAGATAACCGCACCACTTTTCCTGCATGGTCTATCGGCTCATCGAATGTTGGAGGGTAGAGAGCGCTCAAGGGTTTGCATGTCACCTTAGCCGTTACCGCCCTCGTCACAAACCCTCTGTGAGTGGTTACGCCTAGGTCAACAGACTGGCCTCATGTCATAACATCCGATCATTCAAGAATTACGGTGTTACCCTTGCTGTTCCAACTGTGGGTGGGTGCTGATTAATAAGTTGTGTGTCTTACTTGCGTTACTGCATAAATGATTCCTATCGTCGTCTCTCTTGCTCTTGTACAAACTCATTTACCCCCCGTGAACAGCAGAATACTTTGCTCAGGTCTACTGTGTAGGCAGTTTACGCAGACGTCTTAAATAGGAAACGACCTCCATGGCCACCCAATATTGGTGATAGTCGCGCAGAAACGTCTCGTCTTACTCAACTGTATAGTGGAGGACTTTCATAGGAACTACTGAGACTGGCGGATTACCACCAAGTCCTCAGAGCTTCCGTTCCACAGGCTGTGCTGCGCCTTCACATCCGATTCCGGGGCGTCACCAGTCTGTGAAGGGACATGTGGGTAGGGGACGAATTGGCAACGGATTACGCCAAGAAGAATATCAGATGAACCATCAGTTTTGCCAGTGTCATTTTAGTGTCCTATGGAGACAGTCAAAGAATTTCAAAGTCTCAAACCACGTTTGTTACTTTGCGTCACTTTAGACGTCAAAAAAAGCTACGTCAATTGGTCTTAAGCGTCCTGTTTACCAGGCTGCAGTGAGGGCTGTTTTTTCGCATGGGCGCGTGATGTGACGTTAGTGGATACATGATGCAAGCAGTCTTCGGGTTTTCAATCGCTGGTGCCGTCGTGCTCTGGACATAAAAATGTTATGTCTGCAAAACGTTTGCGAGTGAAGCGAAACTTTTCACGCCAAAATGTTGCATTTGATTGCGCATGTGCTCAGACCAGAAGTCATCCTAATCCACGACCTCTTTTCGCTAATTGTTTTATCAGGCTCTTTTCTAAATTTCTCGCGCGCATTCGACTAAGAACGTGCTATGCTATGGCTTCAGATCTGACACAGCATATGTTTGTTGAGAAATTGGACGCCGTATCTTTTTCCTCAAGGCACCAACACTGTCTTTGTACTACAAATGCAGCAAGCGGCCTGCAAAACGAACGAAAATTCAAGAAATCCGAAGAAGCTTTTAAGATGAGGGTGTTTTTTCAGTAAAAAACAGTACCCGAAGTGCCTGCTGTTCAGTGCTTTCCTGTTTAACGGGGCAGCTGAACCATCTGGAAGTCACCCGTTATTAACTTCAGCACAATCATGAGGTTTCTAAGGTTTTGTACAACCGGCTTCCAACAAACTGACGGATGACAAAAAAGGAATTCGGTATCTGCAAGGTCCTTTTGAAGTATGAAACGCCGTCGCTGAAGGGCAGCATTTTGGGACAGATGATTTTGGTAAGATCCTTACCACTCAGGATTTATACAATACCGCCGGAAGCGTCGCTCGGCTCAAGGGGAAATCCTGCTATGCTGTGACACAACCTCTGCAACTGACGGCCTTTCGTCGGTTGTCCAGGATACTGCACCTCAATCCAGACGGCCGTGTAGATACACAAATGTTGGCTTTTGTGTGCTCTGTGACCGATCGACTAGAAGAGCTAGATAGAGGAAGGAGCTCTGCCATTATGCATGCGAACAAGCCGCTAAAGGTTGCTGAAGATTCAGACATCGTAGCCCCCGAAGTGCTCTCAATACAAGGTAATTAATGCTTTTAATTTGTTAACCGCCTGCCTCATAATTGTGTTCCGGGACGTCAGCAGCTCAATCAACAATCCGCACGCTTCCAAGCAACACGTATGCATTCATCAAAATGGTTAATAAAATCCAGCTTTTCACTTCCTTCAAGTTGGGCCTCTTCCTTGATAGAGATATATGGGCGCGTGGTATTGTGGAGCCTTTGCCGCATGATAGTTGTGTGCATCACCTAGGTTCGTTTAGCTGTCCACTATGGTCGACGTAGGTTGATTGTGCATTAGCTGCATGTTAGTCGTGTACGTCAGCTGGGTTCGTTCAGCTGTCCGACATCATGTTCTTCCAGGTACACTTCCTAAGTTTTAATGCAACACTTCACTGTTTACCAACAAACTTGCACGACTTTTCCGGAAGTAATGAATGCGGCTTCCGCGATTCAAACTCGGAATAGAAATTATTGAGCAGTAAATATCCACAGTCGTAGTAACTCATATTTTGCAACCACAAGGGCAATGCAGCTCCTAGAATTTCCGGAGAAGTGTTTCAGCTCCAAAACAACCTGAAAGTTCCGTCCATTTTGAGTGACTCATCTTTTTCCGCATTTTGAGATTTCTTTTTATGTGAGACACCTTTCCCTTAATCAGTGGCGTTAACTCACTCCAAAGAGATGTTCACCTAAACAAATCAAACCTGTAGATAATTTGCCTAACAATTAATTACACAGAGACATTCTACGGTATGAAGTGACTGAAAATGACGTAAGTTTCGAGAAATCGATTGCATTGTGCGAATACTTAGTGGCTGATGTATCAGAATTCTTACCGGTTTTAAACGGCGCCAACGGATTGGTAACAAGTTGATTGGAAAATAGGTATTGTTTGTAAGACACCTAATTTGATCACGAAAAACGTCCAACAACGTCACCTGTGGTGGCTCGGTCATTTGCTACACAGGCCGAAACACTGTCTACTTATACGAGTGTTGTCCTCTGTACCTCCTTCAGAATGGCGCAAACCGCGAGCGGGCAATTTGTGACTTTGACGAAGGGCGGTAAAGAGTTTGCAAATGGTTTGGAAGCGGCTGGTGTTGCACGTCTTCCAGAATGTCGTCCGAGTTACCCTACACCACCTGGATGAAGACTGCATCAAGCGGCTGCTTATCGATATCAGTGATGTTCGAGCTGTCAGTTTCTTTCCAGATTTTCTGACTGGGTGCTTGTAGGTGAGAGCCCATTAGAATGTTTGGCATAGGCTGGGCACTTGCTTCTACCCCTCACCCACCCTTTTTCTCCTCTTTCGAGCTAAGGCCTTAATTATAGTTGAATGAATTTTATGGTTGTACACCAGTGGAGCATGTGTCAACACGGTTGATGCATTCTCTGATGATGACAATGATAGTGGATGATTATAATAGCACTCTGCATATAAAGTTCTCAAGGACAATCATGTTACTCCTTAAAACTATCCACTAAATGGATAGATCCTGGCCAGTTGCCAGCGTCCATTTTGTAAGGCCTTGTGATCGTGCAATCGATTAACAAGGAAGGTAGTCCATATTAGTAGCTGAGGATTATGAAGAAAAAATAATATATTTTAACAACCTTCGTGCGCTGCTCCATATTCTCAGCTTATATGCCTGGAGTGCAAAGACATTCAGTGTGAAAATTGTGGTGGATCCTGTGCCTGTCTAGTTTGGAATCACCAGAAGCTGAACAGGAGACCTAACCGAGGTGATGGCCTTCTAGTGGGCGTTAGTTCAAAATATCCCGATGCTGACTATTGGGCCAGGACAAAAGGAAAGATTTTCTTTGCTTACATTTGATACGTTGCCAGAAAAATAATACAACGTGGATAATTTCGGGCGATTACCCACAGAGAGACGACAACGCTGTCGGTTTTGGGTTTCCAGAATTATGGGCAATTCTCAGAACCACAGGCGATGGGCAACTTGCCCGCTCTACTGGAGTCGTAGCAGGCATGTGAGCACACTACGTTGCAGAGAAACAGGGAAGGCGTCACTGAAGAAATTTCTATTCCTTACCACCCGATCTACAAGGTAATAAAGTATCAAGAAGTCACAATTGTGACAAAAACGGTCACCAGATATTTTATTCGGCTAAGGGAAGCCAAGTCAATAAAAAGGCTGGGTTAGTTTGAAATAGAAAACGGCAAAAAGCCGATAAACCTGGGTGAGGGCAAAAGTGGCCAACAAAATGGTTGCTTAAACAAAGACGATGAGAGTGGATCATCATCATCATGAACAGAATGACATCATTGTCATACAAGCATGATTTATTTTAAAGCCTTATTATAAAGAAAAGAGTAAAGGTGGAAGAGTAACGGATTTAGTGCTAGCTTACCACAACCATTTCGAAATGCCTATAACTTCAGGCATCCACTCAGGCCATCTGGATAGAAACTGACAACAAGAACGCCACTGACATCGGTTGGCAGCCATATCTTGTAGTGTCTCCAACCAGGCACAGTGAGGATCACGCGGTCCCCATCCTGGAAGGCGAGTAGCACCGACAGCACCCAAGCGTTTCGTGATCTCCTTCATACTCCTCTGCCAAGTCAAGGGTTGGCCACCTCTCTGCTTACGCCACTCCGAATTGGGCATGGAAAACAGCCCTCTCTGCGGCAACGATGGTTCGGCATGCGCAACAAATGTCCTCACCAACGCAGCTTCTGGTGCTGGACATATTCTCCAATGGAAGTACTCGTTGCACAACCGAATGCGCGCCTTCTAACTGCCTCGTTACGGATTCGCTGGCACCAACTCACACGAGCTATGGTTCTGAGACAGCCATTGTCGAACACCCGAAGACGTCTCAGTTCCGCTGCTCGAATAGGCCAAGTCTTACAGCCATGCGACAAAACAGCCCGTCCAGTAGCTTGATACACATATCCCTTGAGATTCATTGATGCACCACTCTGCTGCCACAGGTGTCTCAAATTAGCGAACGCGGCCCGAACCTTGCAGATTCGGGCGCTTACCTCATCCGTCACACTAGATTGGGAGCCAACAAAATTCTCAAGATACGTAAAACGCTCTAAACTTCCAGTACCTCTCCCTGGATTGTAAGTGGTCTGTTCAGTGGCTGGACGTCCACGAGTGTGACCTTACACTTTGTAGGTGCAAAGTGCGTACCAAAGGACAGGATGAATTTGGTCAGTTCATTCTTGCGCCTTCTCCTTCCCCTAGAACGTGAGAACGATGTCGTCTGCGTACTCCAGATTGGCAAGGTATTCGTCACAGGCTATTTGAACGCCAGGGTTTTGGAGACCCTCCAGCGTTCGTCTCATTAGTTCATCGATCACAAAGTTAAAAAGGAATGGAGAGAGTGAGCCTTCCTGACGGACACCGCTTTGTGTACGGAAACTTTTGGAGAGTTCTCCGTACACTCTCACACGTCCGGAAGTCTGACGATACAAAGAACGTATTATGTTTACAAACTTCCGGGGCATTCCTTGGTGAGCAAGCGTCTCAAGAAGAACAGACCGATCAACAGAGTCGAATGCGCCTCGGAAATTCGGGTATACTAGAATCGTGGATCGCTTATACATATGGCGTTGTTCTGGAACCTGACAAAATGTGAAATTTGGTCAACGCGGCCTCTATCAGGCCGGAATACCACTAGCTGCTCTCGAGTCAGTACCTCAGGAGCCACCGCAAGGCGACGAAGCAAGATTGACGCCAACAGTCTCGTTACGACCGGGGTCAAGATGATTATTCTGTGGTTACCACACTCACTACTCGCCCCTTTTTTGAAAACGGGCGCCATCACTGGTTCTCACCAGTTGTCTGGGACAGACTCCGTTTCCCAAATGCAAGCAAACAGATCGGACAAGCGCTGACTGAGGACTTTACCGCCGTCTTTGAACAGTGCGAATGGGAGGTCATCCGGACGAGAAGCTCAGTGGATGAATTTGTTTAGTGTGTCTCTAAGATACGAGCAACGACAAAACTCTGGTGCAAAGCCTCATGTCAAGCGGAGGTGCACTACGGTGCTGTGTTCGACTGTAGGGGCTATGCGGTAAAACGAGAATTCAAACTAATGCATACTGCCATGACGATAACTTTTGCGTGTGAAAAATACGCGTGACTAGAGAATGTTGTTTGCCTTTCGTGAGTGAGAAATTGAGGATCGGTTTTAGTTATGATTGGCTACAGCTAGACAAAACGAAGCACCAGACTGTGAACACGGCTGACAGTGATCCGGGAATAAAACTTGGATTGAATAAACGGGGCACAAATCTTATGACACAGAAGCTTAAGGCCAGAAGTGAAGCAAAACAACGGAGTCAGTGTAGTTGAGCATGGGAAAAGTTCGGTGATAAGTGCAGGGTATTGTCGGCGACAAATCTGCACCTTAGGGAGAAGTTGCGGAAGCACCCCTTGCAAGCGGAACTGCTGCATGTTGGATAGATGGAGGAGTGATCATTAGTTTATGGGAAATCCATCTTGGAAAAAGATGTGGGGATAGAAACTCCGGAATTTGGTGTAGGGAAGGAGTTTTGATCCTTGGCTTTNGAAGGAAATGTTAGAACCAGGTGTTTTGTTATGGTGCAGGAGGGGACTCCATTAAGTCAGGGGGTTCGCGGCAAGAACCTGGGCTGTGGTTGTCAACTGTGGCTTCATTCAGTGTCTGATAAGATACCGCATCTATCGCGCTGTCGGCGACTTCCATTGGTGTGAATGACATCAGATGTGACATAAGTGGGCACTCGGATGTAGAAGTGGAAAGGTGTATGATTTGAAGGCGACAGGCGGGTTTGTGTGGTTTTGGGGGAAAATTTTTCTCGGGAGTAAGGCAAACCTGAACAGGAAAGAAGCCCGTGGAACTGAGGATTTGGGGTGCTGGAGTGTGAACTTTTGAGTATCACGTAAACTCTAGAATTAGTAGGGAAGGTCCGGCTCCCAACAGATTTAGTAATGTCAGAAATCCCTGGACAAAATGACATGACGATACAGCGGAACATTTGGCGCAGAGTCAGGTTCACGGCTTGGCAATTTGGCTGGAAGTTTGGGGTAAAGCGTTTGTGATTTTAGCTCACAGATGCGTCAGTCGTGTTTTGCCTACTGGGTTGATCAAAAGAACGGTCACGTAAAAACTCTGGCTGCCTGGATAGCCGTCGAGACTGAGTAATTTCAGAACTACCGGGAAGAGGGTTCTGTTCGGTAACTTTCAGTGAGAACCTTTGATGCTTAGTAAGTGGCCTTGATGAGGTGCCCTTCCAGTCACGTGCTAGCAGATTCGGTCTTCGTTGTTTAGAAGTGAGCGGGGCCTGAAGGCTGCACCTTAGACGTACAGTGCTTTCACCCGAAAACCTTTGCGAGTGGAATAATTTTTTCACTCCAGAAGGTTGCATTTAGTTGCATGCGTGCAAAAACCAAAACCATCTTAATCCACGTTCATTTTTTGTAATTTGTTTTAACTAGTCCCATCCCAATCTTTTGGCGCGCATGCGGCCTTAAATTTTTTGTGCTATGGCTTCAGAAATGGCTTCACATATGTTTGTCGTTCAATTAGGCGGCCATGTCCCTTTCATCCTTCAGGGCGCTTGAGAAAACTGTAAATGAATGCATGAGGGATAACTACGTGGCCTGCAGGCGGCCTGAAAGACAAACGGAAGGTCGGTGAGTCCGAATGAGCTAGTAAGCTCAGGGTGTTTTCCAAAAAAACAGTACGCGGCGCACCGGCCCTTCAGTGGGTTTTTTGTAAGGAGGTAAGGAGGTCACCCCTTATTATCTCAATCACGACCATGAGGTTTCTAAGATTTTGTACGATCAGCTTCCGCTAAGTCGGCGGCTAACCGAAGATGAGTTAGACACCTAGGGGGGCCGTCCGAAGTATGGAACGCCGTCATGCGAATTACCTCATTTTGTGCCCGATTAATCCAGAAAGGCCCTCACAACTCAGAACATACGCAACATATGCAACACACGCACGGGAGGTGTCAACCATCTCTGTTGATTAAGTGACACATAGTCAGGTTTTATCGTATCAGATGATGTGCCTGCAGTCCTGGAAAAACTTTGGGAGGCCGAAG
Source organism: Opisthorchis viverrini (assembly GCF_000715545.1). Lineage (NCBI taxonomy): Eukaryota > Metazoa > Platyhelminthes > Trematoda > Opisthorchiida > Opisthorchiidae > Opisthorchis > Opisthorchis viverrini. The sequence goes on from NW_008751947.1 coordinate 336,821, forward strand.
GCGCGCTTGTACTGCAATCAGGGGAGGGTCACTGCAGCCGCATATGACTGTTCAGATAGCAGCGCTGTTTTGACTCTTCCCATATGTAATAAATGTCAATGGAAGTCACGCGCCGCGGTAAGTTTTTTAAACAAACGTATATCTGGCCTATAAACTGGCCTCTAATCTCGGATTAAATGGAAACAGGGCGTGTGGTTATGTATGGCTTCCTGGAGAGTGAACAGATTGTTCCTGTATGTGAGATGTTCGTTTTTTTCGAACAAATGATAAACCAACACTATCAAGTGAATTTTTTCGTCATGGGCAAGTTGGCGGCACACATGCGCGAGAAAGAATAGTGTTTGGCTGCGACATCTTGTTGAGCTGGCTGGGTTGTCTGGGATCGTTCAGCTGTCCGCTACGATTGACTGCATGTCATCAATATCTGCAAGCTGTACGTTTTTCCAACCACGCATGGTTTGTCCAACAATAATAAATGCGTGTTCCGCAATGATAACTCGGAATAGCAATTATCGAGGTCCCTGAACATATAAAATTTAACCAGTCAAGCAGATCTAAAAGCAGAAAGTATTTACAGGGTTAACACCGCCGCATACTTTGCACCCACAAGGACCATGTGGTTCCAAGAAAGCTCAGTGAATTAGTCCAGCTGCAGAACCATTTAATAATTCCGTTCATTGTAAATGGTTTACGATTTTCGTAACCCACGATATCGTATTAAATTACGCACAGTTTTCACGGACGGTTGTGGTCGAAAACCTTGAAGATTCGCTCACTTAAACAAACCACAAATGCAGATAAATTTCAGAAAGATTCTTTATGCACAGACATTTCTCTCTACAGAGTGGTAACTTTGAAGATGTCGTAGCCTTCGAGAATTCAATTTTATTGCGCGGATATTGAGCAGCGACCTTACATGTTAGTAGACGCATGGTTTCGTTTCCATCCCTGAAGTGCCTGAAAATTGGGCAACATGTGAATGGTTTCGGCCCTCCGAACCCTTGAGCTGTATGGACATGTCAAGGGGGTCACGTGATATCGAGTTAGTAGCCTTTGTGTCTTCAAGTACGGTACTTTCAGGTGCATTGTGTATTGGGCCTGGTGACGGCATTCCATGCACTGACAAAATTCTAAGTGCAAACGTGTATATAAGCATCGATGCTTTCCTAAATGTTTGGTAGCACATACCCAATCTATCAGCTATTACGAGCGAAAGAATTACACATTTGAGGGACTCTGATCCACAAAGGAAGTCAAGAAACCTAACAACAACCAATGGACCGATGGATCAACGGAAGACCACTAAATTACCCAATCGAGTCAATAAATTCAGACTACAAAGCAAAAAAGAAATCGCCCAGTTAAAAGAGAGACTCAGGACTGTCGAGTTGAATGCGTACAGCGAACCAGTCAGATACAAGTAAATGAGAACAGCTCAGATTCATGGGTGAACAATCAAACTGCTCAAAGACCGCCCCGGAACAAACCGATCACCACAGAGTTACCAGATACTGCTTAGAAACTATATAAGCACGAACAGAGCAGGGGAAATTTACCTGCGCAGCCCTGCACTGACGATGTCAACCCGATTAGTAATGAAACCTTTGCAATGCGAATGCAAAGCTCGGCGAACAGACCAACAACCAAGCATCGCACCCGGTCTACTTACACTGCTTCATAGCTACTCTGTTCTGGACCTCCAGTTGATGGGGTAGCAGGTGTCTACAATCCTGTGTTCCGCATCGTTGTCACGTATCACCATATTAACCTTTGTCTGATAAGGACAGACATTCCCTTGTTAGTACAATACTGAGTTCGTTTCACAGACTGAACAAATTTTTGTAGATTTGGTTTGAGAACTGTGACGCTCAATGCATCCAACTACATTAACAGTGTAAGGGAAGCCATGAAGAGTCCCCCTCATGACCTGGCGCAATTTTTGTGGTCCGGTAGGTTACAAGTGTCACTGGGCTACTTGAACAGGACGTTGTGACAGGTAGTGGAAGTACACAGAATGCTAACACGTTCGCTTCTCTTATTAGGTATCCCGAATTAAAACCCCGGTCGAGGATACGCAATGATGATCTGCTCCAACTGGAGCGAAAATCGAGTCCAGCACTTCCTCAACTTCGTTCTGACTAACCAGAATAATTTACCTAGGACAAGAGAAGGACACATCGAACGAGCGTGTTGTGAATCCCAAGCTACACTGTCGCCAAAATCTAATGAGAGTCAGTGAAATCTTACTACAGACCCAGCTCTATTTACCCCTATTCAGGGGATGCGAAGTCAAATGAAGAGTAGTTAATTCAAGCAAAAACTGTCGCTCCTATCCCGGACATATCGACTGTTCGAAGGAATCACGATGTCAATATGAGGCCGATGATTTTATGATCGAGTGACCCTTTTGCCGGTAATTACTCGCGATAACAGCTCAAGTGTTCAAAAAATGTTTATTCATCACGTATCTATCAATGTTGTTTCACACAACTCCTGTTACCTAATCACAACATTCACATCCATCTCGAGTAGTTCTGACTGAGAATTGTTTTATCAAAACAATGCACGTATGTGCAGGTTTCGTTTTAAGTATGTCTAAGAAAAATAGGACAGAACAAATGAATATGTTCTTCTGATTAATTCGAAGCTGCTGGCAAGCCCTGGGACAAATGGACGTTAGACATTGTTTTGACGAACGTTCGTGGAGGTCAAGGAACAAAGGGGGGAGGCGGTTTCTCGGAACCAAGCAGTCATTGTCACGAATCAGGTGGCTTTCCGTCACCAAAAATTTAGGGTCAAACTGTAGTGAGAGGGGAAAACACAGCGAGTTTAGAACTGCATAAAAAAACGGGCAGTAAAAAGCAACTGATCAAATTATCCTGAAGGAAACTACTTATAGAGTTTGTGATACTGACCAACAGTCCATAACTGGTTTTTCCTTTCTTGAAGCTTATAAGGTCATCTCAATTGTCAACTTTATATTCTGCATTAGTCAAGCTTTCAGAAACCTCATGAGGAGTTAGCGAAATGTACTCATTTCCAAACGAATTTGGTTTTTCGAGAGATCACCTGGAACCCAGCTGAATCTCTCGTCTGTGATGTTTCCGGTGGTGGGCTATGGACGAATTTTCGTCAACCTCATGAGTAATACATTTCGAATATACATACATGTATCGCGATATATTGAATATCATAGTGACTGACATATGAGGCGGCCTGGTGCAGCCCGTTCAGTTGCCTGAAAACATTACAAATGATATATTCAGCTGGGTTCCAGGTGAGTCTCTCGAAAAATCAAATTAGTTTGCAAATGAGTGTATTTCGCTAGTTTTGGTTTCAAGTAGAACATAGGCTTGATAAAAATTCGGGAACTGCGCCTACCTGACGAAGGGCGAAATCGGTCATCGGCTGTTAAAAATTTCCAGCAACCTCATGAGTGGTGCATTACGAATAATTTCATGAGTAGTTTCCTTTAGGAAACTATACAGCGGTATCTCAAATATCGTAACAACTGAAATGCGGAGCGGCAGCTTAAGAATTTCATAAGCGAGAGATTTAATCGAGTCTCCCGTGAAAGCCGAATTGATTTTCAAATGAGTGTTTTTGTCGAACTCAGTCAAATTTGGGTTCAAGTGGAACATAAGGTTGACGGACACTCGGAGACGGCGTTTACCTCATGAACACGAAGTGGAGGGGTGAATCAGTTGCACTTATTGCTGTCTAATTTTGAGCTAATCAGACATTCGTGCCCGAACGGTTAAGGGATCAAATTACTAGCCGAGAGGTCACGGGTTTCTTGAGACGCTAACCGCTAACGGTCCCCAATCGAGGTTGGTCAACCGGACAATGTTCCCTACTTTGCACATCAACCCTATTAGTAGTTTTGAGCATGACGGCTCAACTTTTACGTTCATATCTTCGACAGAAACGATGTATATCATACAAACTATGTCAGGATAAATTGTAGTGCACGAGTTCTAAAAATGCAGCCAACTCTCGCGCGATTACATCGAATACTGAGCTATGAGAGCAAGCCACCGAATGATTCATTGAACTATTGTTACCAAACGTCCCCGAAAACGATGACTACTCAACCGGTCCCAGGCGTTTTTCAACTAACTGGATATGTCTAAAGCGTTGTTGGTAGTTTGTAAAACAGTGGTATGTTGGAGGTCACGTGTTGCACCATGTGACCTCGAGTCCGCTGCTAGACGCTCCAGTCAAAGCAGTGACCAAATTTTCACCGTCTATGATTCAGCAGTGTGTTGTTTGATTGGAGGCCTTCTTCCGCTTAGATGCAACTGATCACACCATCTTCTCCGATATTTGGCTGTATTTTGCAGACTCCCTCATTTTCTGATGGCCGAAAGTGTACCTTCTGTGACCAAAGGATCTTTAATGCATGGTTCATAGCTGATAAACCGAAGTGAACTGAACTCAGAGATGTTCGAAGCTACGTATCACCTCATGACCTCATAAATACTGAACACATGAATACTGTTGTCGGTACCAGTTTACGGCCTTTTGTCAGTGTCAGTCAACCGATAAACGAAACCGACTCAAAAAACGGTGAGAGACGGTTCACTGCCTTCAGCATTTTTTCGGCAAAATCTAGATACTATATATATATATATATATATATATATATATATCCTATTGCATGTCCCCACTGGATCACTGGAATGCGAGATAGAGAACATACTGCACGGTAAACAGTTGATAATTAACACCTCTGAAAAAATCCATCCAACTTACATTCCTATGGAAACTCGTCCAGACGACTTGTGTCTTGGCCTGGTGACGTGTCCGCAGTTGGAGTACTTGCAGGTACACTGTCGCTTGATCCCGCTGTTCGGACATCTGCAATCAGTTGGAAAGAAATGCGTTGAAAATGTGGCTTTACCGCAATAATTCTGTTCGACGATACGCTGAAGGTAATTGCGCTCGTTGTCACAGAGGCTTGTGTACCGAAAGTGACTTTTGGATTTCATACAGATTGTTATTATCAAATTATATGCAACAACTCGATACGTTGAGCCGATCGATATACGGTTAGCCACTGACTAGTAAGCTAGTATGGCTTCCAGCTGTTCACAAGTCAGTTACCACGCCACTTCCCGAAAATGGGAATGGACTACGGAACATCCAGGACGCGGCATTCGTATGAAAGGTTTTCGTTTAGGGGTTCCGCTGTTAAGCTTGTATTTATCTGGCTTCATTTTGTTTTAGGTGGGGTTGTGAACTCCGCACATCTGACACGTGAGGAAATCGTGTTTCCAGTACTCCACCAGCGCATGGTGGACGCATTTGAATTTTAATGTGTGAGGGGCGAAAATGTTCACGCTTGAGCGATATGATTGGTTGACTCGACTCCACGAACGACCCCACCGGGATACCTCCAGCGTGCTTTGATGGATTAGTGGTAAAGCGATCGCCTTAGATATGTGGAGTTCAAACCCCGCCACGGCTGAGGATATACACTGCTGATGAGCTCTAGCACGACCTCGCCTTCGGTGTGGACTAACTAGCGTGATTGCGCCAGGACAACAGGATCACTGTTCAAACGCGAGTTAGTTGTGCTTAAATTCTACAAATAAAAACTAAGTGTATTACACGAATCCATCTCTCCTAGTGACGGAGGAGGTAAACCTCTTTAAAATTTGCAGTTAACTCCTTTAGTAAATGAATACATGGTGTCGTATGGAGTGGTACCGTAAAAATGAAACCTAGGTTGTCCTGAAAAAAAAGTACACCTTAAGTATATTAAAGTATATTGAGGTATTGCACCGCATATCATTACAGAACAGTGCAGTATAGTATAGTATAGCATAGCGTAGTATAGTATAGTATACTTTATTGTATAGTATCTTAAGGCGAAAGTATTCACCAATAGTATACTGTATAGTATAGTATAGTATAGCATAATATGGCATAATATAGCATAATATAGTATAGTACAGCATAGTATGGCGTAGTATAGTATAGTATAGTATAGTATAGCATAATATGGCATAATATAGCATAATATAGTATAGTACAGCATAGTATGGCGTAGTATAGTATAGTATAGTATAGTATAGCGTACCATAGCATAATATATCGTTGTTTAGCTTACCGTTCCTTAGTATGCTGCAGTATATCATGGTATAGTGCAATGTGGTGTAATACAGTATAGTACAGCGCATCCGAAAGTCGAAATCTGGCACGCGTTCCCTCGTGGATAGGATTCATCAGGAAGCCAGCTTATAGCACTCACTCGATGCATAGGTTCAAAGCGGACACCTCCAGCATCACCTGACTATTCGGTATATGGTGTAGTTATCGTAATTGATTGTCCTCAGTAGTTTCCGTTGCTGAAAAACTCACCGAATCAAGCTACTGATAACGGATTTTCCTGATAGACAGGACATTTTCATGGGTTCACCTTCCAAACCAACATAACAATAAGGAGTGAAAGGTCTACTCAGCTGTCGATGAATACTCAAAACTGCAGTCTCCTAGTTGGGCTTTGAGCGGTTTGCCATTTATTACTGAGGGTCTGATCAGCATAAAATCCAATTTGATCGCGGCAGAAGTAATTGCGAATTCAAGCCGTCTACATAACAGAGTAGTCTGTGAATTCTCTTCATGTGTAGAATATGATGGCTGTTCCTAACTTTCCACAAATTAAGCAATTGATTGTTTCAACTTAGAGGAGACAAATGGGTTTCACATAACTGAGAACATTTGCGTGTAAAGTATTCTACCGATTTTACTTGCGCACAGCCGTCATTGAACGAAGGAAACACTTACATGAAGTCAACTGTTCCCTTGTATCTTTATGATGTTTTTCTAAAACAAAAGTTCCCACCTCCACTGATTCAGGATTCATCTTTTGTAAACAGGGTCACGCCGGGCAGAAGTTCATTAGCCGATGCCCCGTAGACTGGGTACAACAAAACTGTACAGCAGGAAATCGATGATACATCGTACACAAAACTGCAGGACTTTAGTTTCTGAGAATGTCCTTCTCGGTAGAAGTCCCGTTGAATGGGGGAAAGATATATTTGTGTAATTGGCACTGTTATTCACAAATTTGAAAGATACATGTGTGATCAGCATTTGGGTAGTCAGTAGCATGACTAGACCGGTGTGGTTTTTCCTTCCAGATTGCCTCAGCGCAAGTTTGGCGGTGTGTGAGATTCGCTTGTTTTCAGTAATTCAAAGCTAGGTCCCTTTTGATCGGGTTCTTCTCATCCCCAGGGTTGAACGGCAGTAAAGCATCGGCGTTCTCACAATAGTGTGATTGCTGTCAACAGTGCTGCTACCCATGATGATGGCGATGACCACGGGGATGACGTCAATCATCCCGAGGACGATGATGATGATGATGACGATGATGATGGCGATGATCATGCTGGTGATGATGGTGATGACGATGATGATGCCGGTGATGATGATGATGATGATGATGATGATGACGATTATGATGATGATGATGGTAATGATGGTGATGACGATGATGATGATGATGATGATGATGATGATGATGATGATGATGATGATGATGATGATGATGGTGATTACAACGCTAATGAAGGTCGATGGTCGACGATTACGACAATGGTGTTGATGATAATCATGTGCCAGTGGGTATCGGTAACCTAACTTTGTCGTGTAATCATGCATGCATCTGAAATCGCGTCTGAATTCAAAGTTGCATAGTATTTAGCTTTTTACTGATTAGTGAATGCCACTCAAATATCACACCATATTCTGCCTGCCGTTTATTCTTGGGAATCTTCCCCTTTTTGCTGAGCGTGGAACACTGATTTATTTACAAACCTGACGAATTCCGCCGCTACTCATAGGGATTTCTTGGCTTTCTGTTGACCCCGAACCCCTTACAAGGAAGTCAGCATTTGGGGATTTTGGCTTTCAAAACCATCCGCCAGTTGTGAACGGGTTCATTTCTTCAGATGGCCCAGTCACGCCCTCAATGGCGATCATGCATCCAATCTATTGCCTTCAATGCATAGCTCCTTCCGCAACCTCCCACGTAAAAGTACACTGTCAATCATGCAATTACGCACCAATTTATCAGCTGCCGCCTCCAATGCGCAACTACCTACCCCACCTCCTCAAATCATTGGCGAACGAAACTGTGCCAGCTACAACCACAGTATGACAAATACGCAGTTTCTTACAGCTCATGATGGTGATGAAGATAATGTTCAAATGTGACAATTTACGTGTGTATAGTATGCACCCCACACTGCCTGTCAGATGTCCAGAATTCAGATCCGCACTATGGACCAATTTGAATAATCGTGCCACTACAAGTTAAGGAAAGTTCAGACCACCGTGACCAGGAGGGTTTCGCTCATCAGACGATGGTACCTGATAACTCAGGAGTCTCTCACCTTGAGTTCAATCAGATCCAGAATGAATGTTTGATAATTTGGAACAGAAAGCAATGCTTGATAGGTAAGACGCTATTTGAAAGTGAACCTCCCATCAGTGTTCTCCTTTTCCTAATACCTTGTAACCGTGACGTACCTTTTGTTTCTGACGGTGTTGGTATCGCAACTGCAGGTTGTCCGCTAGGCGAGTCTGGCATGACATCTTCCATCCGTGTACTCGGCTGCACCAGTTGTACTTTGCGGGAACTCCGCAGTGGTGAAACAGAATGTCGTCCGGAATGTTCCGACAATCCGACCACCCTGACTCGTTGTGGAGATCTCGCGGTCTGTGCACGGCGTCGTTCGTCCGTATCCTGAGATGAGGGAAGAGAATGGAAACAGATTTATGAAATTTGAGTGACCTCAGCGGAAAAGACTGTAATCAACTTCCTTCGTTTAGTGGAATCGAGGCTGATTAAATTTATTGCTCATTTTATTTATTTATTTATTTATTATTTATTATTTATTATTTATTTATTGCTCATTGTCGTCAACCAGATAAATCAGGCTCCTCGTACAAGTTGCAACCACGCCTCCATGAAGCTGGCGATTCCGTGATCCTCTGTTAAGCGTTAATTCGTGCAGTATGGGGAGCCTCGCCATCCACGACATCAAACATAGAATTGAAAAGATTCTAGTGACTGTGCGCATACAGTGGAGTGGCAAAGTGCAACTGCAGTTTTTTTGCACAGAATACTATCACATTTGGGCACTTGGTGTCCTTGATGTACGTTTGGGGGCATAGTTCTTGCGGATGACAATTTGGTGGGACCGAGATCGTCTAGACCGTGGAACCTATGCCAGGTTTGAGTGTGCTGGAATTCGCACTGGATTCGTTGCACTGCTCCCGGTCATCTCGACAACTACCAGCCTTGAAAATATTGCAGATGAGACTTTGGTCTCCCTAGGACCATCTTGACTGCTAATAAACTGCTCGCGTGGCCGAGTACTTCATCAAACCGATCTGTTTTGTGATCGAGTGATATGGACCCATCAGTGCTTTTGAATGGGTTTCAGGCAAACTTTAGACGTCGCCCAATTCGGTAATATACCCCAGAAACTCCTGAGCTCGAAAGCCGGGTCTTTTCGCAAGAGTGCGTGAAATCGAAACTACCAAGACTCGATTTGGAGATTAATCCAGCAAGGTGGATCCTGACATATGAGGCAAGCGGGTTACCACCATATGGCCAGCGCGCACTAAAAACATCCCTATTATGACGTGTGCTCACGCATGAGCTATGCGATCAATTTTGTCCGATGCCTCGAACAGCCACCCTGGTTGTGCCAATCGATTGATCCATCTTTCAAGAAGTTTCGATCGATCGCGTGACGAAGGCAGTTACTGGTTCGTCATCCGAGCTGTCAGGCGAATCGGTTACAAAACTCAAGAATGTACTCCTCAACAGGTGAGCCTAAAGAGCGTTTTGAATTGCCAACAATACACATATGAGAAAACCAGCTTCCAATCTGGGAAGTTTAAGAGAAAACTGTACACTCCCGAAAGCTACGGGTAGCCGATAAGGAGCGTGGGGAATCGGTCTTTATATGATATCTAGCCTCATTCATCCATAAACCCTCACAGTTCTTACCACGTGACCGCGTCTGACTGGATATCAGGATCAGCTGATTTGAGATGTACATTCACACTATTTGCCTTGTTTTTCTCGTCTCCTTTGTTGTTTCAATTTTCCCGAGGACTTTAATTCTGCTATTAACAATTCCAAAATCAATCTGCCGAGAAATTTTACTCTTGACTCAATCCTTCAAGGTTGTCCGATGATTTATCTACTTTACTACTTACCATTCTCCTGGCTGAAGTGCCTCTGCCAGTCAAAGGTGTCTTTGAGATTGGAGGCAGCCGAACGTCTTCGAGATCCTCTTCCGCCTGTGTTGTTTCTTCTCCGGTTTCCACACCAACCGAATGAATGTCACGAAGAGTGATGCGTCCTCGGTAAATTTGACCATCATAGCCTTCAAGGTTAACTTCCGTTCTAGGGGAATAAAACAAAGCGGGATAGGACGCAATAAGAGCTAAGTTGAGCTACACCCAAGCCGCGGTAGACTAACGCCTGAAATTCGGTACAACCGCTTAACAAGGTCCACTATTCTCTGTGACTACAAGAGAAACAACGAATAAATCTCCCATTCTGTGGAGAATTCGTGTGTGTCCATAATTGCGACTACTTGTTTGACTTGTGTGAAGCATGACTTAACTAAACCGAACACGAGTGATGTTATCGAGAGCTATCAGTCATCACAAGACGGCGCCATTCTGACATGGTCAGTGCCGTGGACTCTCCGACCCCGTTGACGGTGTGTCGGGTGAATGGTATTCCGTTTCGGCCCGATTAGTTTAGCAGAATAGCTGACAGGTGGGAAGAACAACAACAACTACAGTGACTTGAACTGTTTCCTAAGAACTCTGACAACATTTGTGCAAGCCACTTGTCATCTGGCCGGTCAAAACCGCCGTTATTCACTCGCACGTCACTCTTCCAAGTAACAATGGATAGGCACCTGAAGAGTTTTGCCAACAGAAATGAATGATGTTCTGTTAAGGTTGATTGGAACGTGTACTGCGTTGCGGGCGGGCTGTTAGCCCGGATTGTCTGCACCAGTCTTCAAAAAGCGTGGAAATTATGGCCCGAGAGACGTCAAGTGTAGTGCGTGAAGAATGCAAACATTCACTTGATATCAGAGAGATCGATATGCGCACGTATACATTTGTGTCAGGTGGAATGATTACGGTTTAGCGACGGATCGTCACTCACAACAACAATTCAAGAATGCACTACTCATGAGGTTGCCGAAAATTCGTCGATAGATCACGACCGGTTTCGCTATTCTTGGGGTTCATCAGGTAGGCGCAGTCCCCGAGTTTCCGCCAAACTTATGTTCTACTTGAAACCGAATCCCACGAAATCAGCGAAATACCCTAATTTGCAAACTAATTTGGTCTTTTTGAGAGACTTATTTGGAACGCAGCTGAATGTATCGTTTGTGTTGTTTCCAGGCGACTGAATGTGCAGCACCAGGCCGCCTCATGTTTCAGTCGCTACGATATTCAAGGTATCGCGATACACGTGTATTCGTAATGCGCCTATCTGATGAGCCCCAAGAAGGGCGAAACCGGTCGTGCGCTGTCGATGAATTTTAAGCAACCTTATGAACAGTGCATTCTTGTTCCGCAGGTAGCGTTTACGATGAGAGAAACCACATACCGTCACTGAACTGATGAAAGAACAAAGAACCAAACTTCTCTTCGAACACTAATTAGGTCAGGTGTGTGTAGAGTGCTAGAAAGCACTCTGCTCTGCTGGAAGAACAAACTCATTGGATAGTTACTCAGTACTGATTCACTTGGAATACTGAAAATCTTGGCCAGTCAGCTGACGAACTGCTCAACTTAGAGAACAAGAACACCTGAAGAATGCAAGTTCTTACCAAGAGTACGCATGTGAAATCTAAATTGATGTACAGCATATCGTTGGGATTTCAAGGTCGGAGATGATCGGGATTAGTACAACGTTATACCCGTTCTCTGTTGAATACACCGCTTCGAGTTCAATACCTATTATGATCATGATCCCAGGAGAGGCTGAGAATCTTTCTTGATCACCACAGAAAGATTATTTAACGTTAACAAAGGACTAGAATGAACTGAATATCTGGTGACCAATTATGGCTGTGTTGCTCCGGTCTGTCTGAGCCACCGTAGTTATAAATATGATGGGGGTAATTATTTCTACGTGTGTTTCAAGCCTACCACCGAATAGGGATAACAATCGATAAATGCGGCGTAATTTAATACAATTTATACAACTTAGTGATGTCTTTCTCAAGTTTGAACTGTGCAGCCTGATAGGTGACTGGGGCGCTCATATTTTTCAGGTCAGACAAGAGGGGGTGCATCACCTATTCGCGCTTGAGTTCATTTTTGTTGAGAGACGAGGATTGCTACCTCGGCGTCTGGAAACCTTGATTTACCTTGAATATGAGGAGAACTTATCGGAATGGTCGTTCTTTCTCAGTGTTTACTTGATGATCCAAACTTCAGCCTTAATATTACTAGGGATACGGCTTTTGTTTAGACTTTTCCGAAGAGCACACACGTCCGAGGTCATCTGTAAGAATACAGACGGAGAGTACATCGGGACAGAAACGGAGAAAATATCGTCCGTCGCCGTTTTAACCTGTCTGATGGAAGCAGTATCCAGAAGGAGAACTGTTTTCATTAGCAAGATGACCATACCATCAGCTACATGATTTCTGGAAGCAACCGAGCATCCATGTATCAGAGTGTTCGAAAACGGTTCCCGAGTTTCGGGTTTCTAGTGATGAGGCCTTTGTACGTGATAATTTGACGTAAACATTTCAAGTAGTAAAACTAACGCAGAAATCTACTCACTGTGGCGGTAGGCAAGGCAATGGGCGTCCAAATTCATCCTCATAGATAGCGCTAAAGAATGCCAAGAAAAACGTGGATTAGATTGCCACAAAGTCATCACAAGAAAGCTAGAACAATCTGAGGAAAAAAACAAACGAGTACTGTTCCCCGTGTCTGCTTCAGAATGGTTCAAATCGCTAGGTGGACAACGAGTGACTCGGCCGAAGGATACGAAAGAGGTGACAAAAAGTTTGCGTGTTGTTGATGGTCCTGTGACCTCATGCGCTTGGCTAGAGACACTGTGACGCCAATCGATGCCAGTGGAGTCTGTGTGCTGTCAGTTTCTTTCCAGATTGTGGGATTTAGCACTCGAAGGTGTAGGCATTTCAGAATTCTTGTGAGAGGCTAAAACCAGTTCCTTTCCATCCAAAGCTCTCTTATCTTCATTTCCTTTTAAGTCTTCAAACTTCTTCACTATAGTGGGCGGAGCAGGAAGCCAAGGTACCGATACAGAGTTGCACTACCTTTCAGCAAGTTATAACAACAATACATTTTGAAAAAAATCAAGCACGTTCTTTGCGTTGTTTTGTCCTACTTTTCACCTGCTATCCTATGAGACGAGAGTGGTCCGAATAACGCAGTAATCACGTCAAAAATTAAGTACACAAAGAGCAAACGGGTAACAAACCTTTTGCCTTGGTTACCACGATTCAAACGTTTGTGAGCAGTTGATGTTGTCTGGGGTCCACCGCAGCTCCGGGTAATGCCGTAGACATCGTAAATGTTTGCTCCCAATCTGGAAAGATTAGAGGTAGTTGGACAGTGTTCAATAAAACAATGGGGCATCGATGACTGGTAGACAGTGAAAAATGAGCTTGCTAACCTAAGGTGTAATCTGATATAGTGGAGTTCACGTAAGACCAACAGCACATCGATGAATATACGCTTCACACTGTATAAGTCAATGTGCAGCCAAGCATCATCCGTTGACAACGTTCTCAAGGAAGAAAGGGAGGAGACGTCTAGGATGGGATACATTGTGGAACGGAAATCGAACTATGGTAGCAAACAAAGAATCACTTTGAGGCTGTTTCCTTTGGTAGCTCATGCAGGACGAATAACACACTTTGGTATGGTAAGGCCTAGCCGCACAACGTCCGAGTTCTTTGAAAAGCGAGTTGGTGATGAGCGGCCCGCCTTTCTGGGTGAGGAGGTCGGTTTTACATGTTGATTCTAAGGACGCTACCATCCAAAGCGTTATAACTTGCTGCGTATAGTGACTAACTTCGACGAGTCCCACGAATTCAAGTGCTTTATTAGTTCTGTAACTGTCTCAGCTGGCCCGGTAGATCTGACTCAATGACTTTCCTCCGCACATTGCACGCTGAAACAACAATCGATTGCGTGCAGACACTTTCGAAGATGAGTGAAGAAAACATATTTTCTCACTTTCCTCCGCACATTGCACGCTGAAACAGCAATCGAGTGCGTGCAGACTCTTTGGAAGATTTGTAAAGAAAACTTCTGGCCCTTAAAGTCTTTGACAAAACCACAAAAATGGTCCCAGTGCGAACGTGTTCACCTCTTTCGATGAGGCAATTTATTACCGTCTAGCGGAGCACCTACGGAATGGTGGCGGCACGCCCAAGTACCATCTCCGGCACGGTCGAGGTAAGATCAGGCTGCCCAAGCCTTGACAGATGGAGTCAAGATTCTTGGTGTTGGGTTCGAGATACACACTCCCCGACAAGTAAGTTCGGGCATCAGTCATTGAGCCGTCTCATGCCACTATTTAGGAGTGAACCAATAGAAGGACTAGGGTGGCATACGCTCGCGCATGTCTCTCCCAGACACCGAAAAATCATGGTGGGATATTTCATCTTCTGCAATTAGCTACCAGAATGTGATACCTGGTGCTTGAATTAGAACTCAAATGAGAACTCAACAAAAATCAAACCTGTGAAAACCCAGACTTCCCATTCCCTGGGATGGTCGACTATCCGAGACACGTCAGATTCCAAAGCACGGTGTTCGAAAACCATATCAGTGAGCTTTCATAAAATCTGACTAAAGTAGAATCTGTTCTTCGGCTACGATAACATACGTCACACTAATCTCCTTTGGGTGACCACTACAAGTTCCAAACCAGCCGGACATCAACAGTGTAGTTTCCACGTGAGTTACGGGACAATGTGACCATCTCAATTGATTCTCTACAAAAATGCCACCAAGATCACGTCGTTTGGGAACCCATCACGTGAAAGAATTGCAAGAACTAGGAACCTAATCGTTTTCAATATCACACTGGTGCACTTCGACAGAATTTGCATCAAGCGAGTGACCTATCGATTCCGTTGTGGTACAGATATACAAAAACGGTAATCAGCGTACTATCAGTCTCACTATATTTTAGTATGTAGTCTGTGGGGAAAACCGATGCACAATCTGAATGATAGCTTGGTTATATGTTGACTTGGTGCTCATGAACAGTCTGTCAAAGTGGCGTTGAGTCAGTCAACACATGATCACGTGATGTGGGCGCCATGGTGAAGGATGAATGGCGCTGTATCCTGTGTAAGTGCTAATCAGCCGCTGCTGGCCGGACGACTAACTGTTCAAACTACTAGCCGGGAGTCTGCAAGTTCGAATCCCTTGGAGGTTCGTGAGATGTGCGTTACTGATGATTTCCAATATGAATCAAATATGCGTACAGTACTCATAAACTTTTCGGCATAGATTGGCTTCACTTACAAGTCAAAATCTCCATAAAGGAAGTTATTTTTGAACATTTTTTGAGCTCATCATGGACTTGTGAGCAAAGTATTCCGGATAATCAGGGAGCGAAGATACCTACTTGATCATCAAGGCCTAAACTACAATCGTGTGAATTGTTTACTGGTCGACCGGGGTGAGAACAACGAGCGTTCTACAAACTAATAACACCAACGGTCCACAGTGGTACGGGTTTCAGAAGTCATTCTCCAGCCAATCAGCGGAGCGTAAGGCGAACTCGGGTTTCGGTCATCCAATGATACACGTTCTGATTTAGTCAATAATTCAAGGATCATCTGATCCCAAGTGCTGCCAAGCCACGAATAAAACTGTCCGATCATCCATTGAAGTACGCAAAGAGAGGCAAACGGTGCTGTTTGCATTGCGATCCTCTGGAGTAGTTCGTCGTTTCTGATTCACTGCTGAGATACATGATTGCTAGAATGGGATCTTGTCCTTTTTTAGTGGCATGCTATTTCATTACTAACCGTTTGCTCATGAGCGCGAGATACTGCAAAGCGACTGTAGGTAACTGGACCACAGAAACAGAAGTTGACGAAACACATCTGTGTACTCAATAGAATGTGGAGCTTGCCAAGGGGTAAAGATGGTTGAAATACATGGGAATAAGTACCAAGATATGAAGAGGGATAATCTTCTGCGGTAGGGGCCGAACTGAAGGAAATAATGACGACCGTCTCTGACCAACTCCCAGGGTCAACATCGCGATGTGTCATCTGAGGAGTCTCCCTTTCATACCGGAATGCCAAATCAGCCTGGAGTGGCTACCGTTTTGTGTAGCGATGTGCGCAATATCATCCAGAAGAATGCTTTCTTTCAGATGACACTAGGTATGAACAATTTATAGAAGGTACGACTGAATTCTTTTGTACACGGTAACCGTATGGTTGATGAGACCTCAGTGACAACCCGTTGTCGGCTTTGTCCTTCTTGGAGCTCTTCAGGCAAGCGTGGTTGCACGGTTTTCGCCAGCGTCATGTTTTATATACACGTGGTCAGACGGTTAACCGGGAAGTCGCGAGCCCAGAACACCGTGGAGTTTGGTGCGATGCCCACAACGGCTAATTTCCAAAGGGAATGGAACCACTGTGTACAGCTTCCAAGTTTTCAGCATAGACTGACCTCACATACACGATGAAATGTCCATTGAATTGCACATCTGTCATATACGGGAGACTATTCAGTACAAATGTTGACAAGTTTTTCCCGAAAAGAAAATCGATACTTTGAGCGATCGTGAGTAAAACGGTATTACGGAAATGAACGCAGCTAAGACAATTACCTTTCTGGTCTGCGAAGGCTACGGGCTTATTGACGTTTGTAACAATGTGCCAAAGAAATCAATAACTAGGAGTTGTGAACATGGCTTTTACCACGAAGTGTAAGCTTTTCTCGCGGCCGATCACGTAGTAATCTAAAGCGGATGTTCTATTGTGTGTCATCGCTGTTTGTTAGAACTACAAGTTGAGGCAACGGGAGGAACCAGTGCTGAAGTGAATCGTGGATGACGTTGGAACACATTTTTTAGCCCACCGGTAAGACTGTCCTCTAGAATATTTTGAAACTTTGAAAGGCAGAGTGAGACAGTTCTCCAGTTCCCTCGAAAGTGGTCACA
>NW_008751947.1:354837-368087 GCF_000715545.1 Opisthorchis viverrini
ATTTATAGAAGGTACGACTGAATTCTTTTGTACACGGTGTATGTATGGTTGATGAGACCTCAGTGACAACCCGTTGTCGGCTTTGTCCTTCTTGGAGCTCTTCAGGCAAGCGTGGTTGCACGGCGCCAGCGTCCATTTATAGAAGGTACGACTGAATTCTTTTGTACACGGTAACCGTATGGTTGATGAGACCTCAGTGACAACCCGTTGTCGGCTTTGTCCTTCTTGGAGCTCTTCAGGCAAGCGTGGTTGCACGGTTTTCGCCAGCGTCATGTTTTATATACACGTGGCCAGACGGTTAACCGGGAAGTCGCGAGCCCAGAACACCGTGGAGTTTGGTGCGATGCCCACAACGGCTAATTTCCAAAGGGAATGGAACCACTGTGTACAGCTTCCAAGTTTTCAGCATAGACTGACCTCACATACACGATGAAATGTCCATTGAATTGCACATCTGTCATATACGGGAGACTATTCAGTACAAATGTTGACAAGTTTTTCCCGAAAAGAAAATCGATACTTTGAGCGATCGTGAGTAAAACGGTATTACGGAAATGAACGCAGCTACGACAATTACCTTTCTGGTCTGCGAAGGCTACGGACTTATTGACGTTTGTAACAATGTGCCAAAGAAATCAATAACTAGGAGTTGTGAACATGGCTTTTACCACGAAGTGTAAGCTTTTCTCGCGGCCGATCACGTAGTAATCTAAAGCGGATGTTCTATTGTGTGTCATCGCTGTTTGTTAGAACTACAAGTTGAGGCAACGGGAGGAACCAGTGCTGAAGTGAATCGTGGATGACGTTGGAACACATTTTTTAGCCCACCGGTAAGACTGTCCTCTAGAATATTTTGAAACTTTGAAAGGCAGAGTGAGACAGTTCTCCAGTTCCCTCGAAAATGGTCACAACAGAGAGGTGGTTGCTGTATGGAAACACGTCCTTAGTGTGCATCGCTTTCCTATTACTAGTATTTTTGTAAATTCCAAATTTAGTTTCTCTAGACCAGGGCTACATTTCATGCGGAGTTACTACGTCATGCCAAAACTATCTGTCTATCTATTGGAAGCTTAGATCCTGGTAAGATTTTGGGCTGCATTTGGACTGGACATGGAACACCATGAAGCACGCGCAGAGTGCTCCATAGTCTGTTCACGTGACTTCTAGCCCCTCAAAGCAATCGATCGTGACGTAAGCAGTTTTCACACTCATCCGCAAACTCCATTCATCTTTGTTTCACTTATGTGGATCGCTCACTTTCAGTCTCCCTGATCTGTATTGATCAGAACGTGATTTTCGTCAATATGTGTTTTGAGTATTACAACGCCATCTACGCATGGAATATTCTACCGTTACTTAACCCCAGACATTTCTTATGTCAGTTGGGCTGCAGCTGACAAGTGCCGTATCTCGTAGCTTTCCCATGAAAACTAGTTCTTAGACCTTATAGAAATTGCTTTGCAGCCAGGGGCTCATGGACAAATGCGTTGGATCCGTTGCTATCGAAAAACTGGAGTGATATTCTACGGACCACAATGATAGTTGGCTAGATAGATCATAGAAAATCGGCTGGTCTCTAACGGGGAAAAAACTGCAGGTGGTTTGACGATCACTCTTTTGATCATTTCGATGTCCACGACCAACCATTTCTAGAACTTTTTTCAAAAAGACGTTCAAGATTGGACTTGAAAAAACTTCCATAAACAAAGCAGAAAGGAGACGGTCCAATCACAACGGAGGAACAGAACTGTCGAATTGACGGCACCCAACGAATCAGCCAGATACGAGGAAATGAGACCGCAACGCAGTCCAGATTCCAGGTCGATCAACCGAGTTACGTGAAAGCCACCTCGGGAACGGCTCTGGAGCTATTAGGTACGGTCGGGAAACTAAATAGGCAGAAGCAGTAGAGGAGAGACTCACGCATTCCGCCCGCGCTGACAACGTCACCTTGACTGGCGGTGAAACTGAGAAGCTCCGCAAACAACCAAGAATTCTGTCTGGTTATGCGCAAAGAGCACGCTGAAATGCGACAACGTTCCAAAGCACTACAAAGCTACGATAGACACGACCATGTCATCGATCCTGCTGCTGCAGCACTGACACACGTAATACTACTAAAGCTGGCCATACTGAGTGCACCTACTGCCTGAGATGCTATCATACGTCCTGGTGCTGGACTACCCTTCGACAGGTTTTCATTCCATGGGTTTTGTATGACCGATGTTTTGATTGGCTCACATGCCAACCAGATGAGCAGCCAAACTTACATCCAAGATTACCACGAAGGATACCACAGATTTATTAGTTTCAGATCAACAATATGCCTTAATATGGTCGTTCTTCGATGTGTTTTCCGGCGAGTGCCAGTAGTCTCCCATCACCACCCAGTGTTAACGCACCAATGACAATCTCGGATGGCGCTGACTGTCAGCCTGTCATTGTATCAACTGCTGTACAATCCTGCATTACAAGTTTAGGACTCCAAGTGAATGTGGAATAACTCATGATCATCTGTGCCAAGTTAGCGGAGGCATCTTCTGTCTCCATCGGTTTCCGTACACCTCAGTCAATCCTAACGCCTGTTTCTGTCACTTCGGACCTTTGGAATAAAACTGGCAGCACTCGCTTTGCGTTGTCACCTAAGCTATTGGGGACCCAGAAATTCCATTCTGTTCTTCGAATATCAGATTCGCCGACGCATGCGTCCTCTGAGAACTCGACGTGGTAATACAGATGGAGAACAGTGGATAACAAGACTGATCTAGTGCAAATCGTGAGGAGATCATGACTACAGTGAATGATGATATATTGAAAAAATGTTGGTATCAACGGCGTCCCCAACTACTTAAGTATCATGTTTGAAAAGTTCACCCATCTGCAAAGACCTTGCGCTGGCCGAGAACTTATGGGCCAGAGTAGTCATTACGCCAGATCATGCAAACTGACGTGCAAGACTGAAGACTAAGTAAGGCTATCAAATGCTTCAGCTTTGGCTATTCGCCACCTTGAACCTTGTCGGCAACTCATGTACTGCAAACGGACAGCAAATTGCCACAAGAATGAAGCAACTGTGCAATGTGCCTAATGGCCTTTTCCCACATTATAGTCGGACTTCCAAGGTAGGGCAGGATTTGTTTCTAGAAGTTTCCAGTGGGCAGTTGTCGGTACCACTCGGTCAAAAGACATTTTTGAAAATCAAGCAAGTAAGCATACATGGTCGTGCACAGCAAGAGGTGTGAGGCTGAAGTTGTGCATTGTGCCAAAACATGTAAATCACGATGAGATTGATAAAAAAGAAATTGACAGCAAACACAAACAGGTACCGTTGTAACGGAGGAACCAAATAGTCACTCCGGATCGCACCGCTATGAGGTAGAAGGTGGGAATAGAGAGAGAGAGAGAAAAAAAAACGACAGTGCAACTTGTTGTGTGTTCTGTGGCCTAACTGGAATGCGAGGGACCCATTCCCAAGTTATTTCTTGTCGCTCATCCAACCAGAAGGTTTCCCCTGTGAATAGAACAGCTGTTTATCTATGAGAAAAGATCTTCAAACTTTGCTGTATTGTCCTGGTTTCTCTCCTACCTTTCCCATGTGTCGCTGAACCTAATCTGTTGCTTTTAATACTGCCTTCCGTTGAGTACTCTCTTCTAGTGAACAAGTACGGTCTAGTCCTCCAGAGTCTGGAAGTCTAAACAGTTGGAAAGTTCAAAAGGTGGTTTGTTAAAACCAAAATCAACCTAAGAAGTGAAAAAAACAGATTCCGGGGGAAGGTGTGGTGTGAGAGAGGCGAAAACGAGTTAGATTCAGCTCAAGAATGGACGCTGGTTAGATTGCAAATCTTCCATCCTGAACGAAAGTTCAGCGTGGTCGAATAGTCTGGATTAAATGATCGAAAATTCCTCTCTTGGTTTGCTACCGATGAAAGCCATACTATGGTCATCTGTCTCCGAGTGTTTTCGTGTACCTGGCCGCCTGGAAGCATGTGAGCATGCGGAAAATCTATCAACTCTTACCAGGTATTACTCGTATCGTGCATCTGGCACGTGCGGAAGCGTAATGCAGGGTATGCCTTGGACCAGATGTCAAGGTGGGTGACTAACGTTGACTGAACTGGCATGACAACCAAACGGCGAAGTAATCGGGAATATGGGAGGTGTTGAGCGGCCAGAAAGGCTGAGAATAATGTCAGACGATTTGACTTTCTATAGAGTAGCATGTTGGTAGCTCAGGTAGCGTAGATGGTCGTTGGCGTGTTCGCTGAGCTGGGCAATTTGATTGCAAACGTTTCGTCACCAATCGAGGTGACATCATTAGTGCGTTATTGGGGAGCGTAGTGGTGCGTAGCGGTGGGTTGGTGGTTGTGCCAACCACACCCCGGCTCAGCGAACAAGCTAGCGACCGCAGACGATTTAAGCTTGTACAAGAAAACGCACTACATCGACGTAGGTCCAGAAGATATTGTGATGTGCTGGAAGTAAGGGGGCTCAGCTACAGAGCGTCTCATAATGGACGCAAAAAAGAATACTCCTGTTAAATCTTTGACATCAACTTAAACATTTTTCATGTGAACATATGTGCATTATGGAGATTTACTGTAAACAAACTGACATTACCAAAATGGTTGAAAAATTGCCTCTTTCTTCTATAACAAGTTGACACTTTTACCAAAGGAATAATGAAGTTCTACCATTTCAATGCGCGTACTGACATCCATCGTGAACAAAAACAATGTCAACACTTACATACAAAATCTCCTTTATGTGGCTACTGATAATGAAAAATTTTGTTATCTTTTCTTCAGCTGCTTGCGTTTACTTATCCAAGCAAATTTTGAATATATAATGAGACACCCTGTTCTTTACCATGCACAGAATTTTGAAAACATCAGTTCTCGTCCTCCTGTTGACTTTTTGTGGTCGGCTGCCGTAGCCTGCGTATGGCCGTGAGATTCAGACTGTTAGACTGGCGGAACTGAGGCGTCTTCAGATATGTGACAACCGTTGCCTCAGAACCAGAACTTGGAATCCGTAACGAGGCGAGCGAGTTTTCGGTCGTGAAAAGGGAAGTTTCATTCCACGATGTGTCCTGTACCAAAGCCGAGATGAGTAGGTCATGTATTGCGTATGCCAAAACATCGTTTGCCGAAGAGAGTGACTAATTCAGAGAGGTGACCAAGGGCATAAGGGTACGAAAGAGATTACGAAGCGTTTCGGTGTTGTTGATCCCACTTGCCTTCCAGGATGGGAATCACGTGACCAACACTTGAAGACGCCTCAAGATATGGCGGCCAACCGATGTCAGTGGAGTTCTCGTTGTCAGTTTCTGTCCAGACTTCCTGAATGGGTGTCTGCAGATATATGGAGGTGTACGTTCCACTAGGTCCCCTCCTCGTCCATCTCTATTCTTTTCTTCACTATAAAGTTTTCAATCAAATCACGGTTGTACGGAAGCGAGGCATCAGTGTTAGACATTGATGTCATGTTGTCGATGAGAATGGTGATGCAGCGTACACCGCATTAGAGCAGCATAAAGTACTCAGTCGCACCACTTTTCTGTGAAGAGTTTCCGTACTTATCGGCTGGCAGTTTAACATCTCGCATACTCCCCGAGGGAAGTCTAAGGTCACTCTGATGCTACGAACCAGCTTTATGACTCGCGACTCTTCAATCATGTCAGGTTGAGGTGCGCCTTGCATAAACCATAAGATTTCGGCGCGCTCATCCTAATCTAAATGAGCCCGAAATGCTCGTCCGTTTACTTGTTGACTCTGTGACAGTAGAGCTGTAGAATGTCATGCTAAGTCAGTCGACGATGGTCATGCGTCTTGAAGCCTGACCACCAGCACAAATTGTCTTCTACCAAGCACAGTCATGACGCTTCCGCATGTGTCGGATGTAGCAGGCGATTAGCATTTGGTGTACTATTTTCCTGTCATTTGCATGGGAACAAGGAATCCCTCAGACCTGCAGACAGACGAGTTCGTGGTGGACAGAGACAGCAGCAAAAATGACGCAGAGGGATAGGAAATAGCTTGCTCAATGTTGGTTGACAGTGTCAGCTATGTACTACATAGGCTGCGCTGGCTTGGCCACGTGCTGCGTATGTCAGTCGACCGACTTCCTCGAAGGGCTTTTTTCCACACAACCACGTGAGGGGTAAAAAGGGAGCCAGAAGCGGTCAAACAATGACTTGGTAGCAAAGTATAAAACCCATTACCAACAAACGTAGCTGCGCTGATCATTGCCGTCCTACTAAATGGGGACCCCGAGACGGGTCACATCAGTGTTTAGAGACATTGTCAGACATGGACCAGTTGCGCCCTCAATGGCACTCATGCATCCAGGCTGAAGCCTTCAGTGCATAGCTCCCTTCCCGATTCACGCGATTAAAAGTCCACTGACAGTGCTGCATTTACGCACGAATTTATCAGCTGCCGCCTCCAATGCGCAGCTACCTACCTCCCCCCTCCCCAAGTCATCGTTGAACGAAACTGCGGCAACTACAACGACTGTACGACAGGTACGCGGTTACTACAGCTAACAATGATGATGATGACTTAGGTTGAAAGTCATCATACGGGTTATCTTAGTTTCTAGGCTTCTACTGCGCTACAACAGCGTGAAAACTAAAAATCTGTTCAAAGCGTGAGCTTTATATTACTCAGTCTCTTGGACCACATGAGTCGTTATCTTTTCGTTGTCCACCAGAGTCAAGCACGAGCCCGTTCATTCTCAAAAGAAGTGTAGGTCTCTCTGGAAAGTGCAGTAGAGTTCGACGGTTCCTTTCGCTGAAAAGCGGATAATTTAGCTTGTATCAGAGCCACCTGAAGACCACCTGAAGGTTGCCACTTGACGTGTTACCATCTACCGGACTGCGAAGTTCATGCCATCGAAAGCGTCGGTGCTCTGGAGAACTAGTGATTTACAAGAAAGCCCTAATCAGACTGATCGCGGTCTCTCAAAAATATCCGGTGTTCTCTCGGGAAATGGAAGTATGTTATTCGACAAGTAATCTCATTTGTACAGGAATTTGATGTTTACAAGAAACTCAACTTGATGAGTCGGTTGCTTGCGATTTGGTAAGGTGATACGTAGCGTGGACAAAAATTCGGTGGCGCACCTAGCCACAAAGAGAGCCACAGTCCGGTCGTGGACTGTCGAAGAGTTTTCAACAGCCTTATGAGTAAGTATTACGTCTAGACAATGTATCGCAATATCTCGAATATCGTGCCAATCGAAACATGAGGTGGCTGGTGCTTAAAACACCATGAACGAGAGATTCAGCTGGGTTCAAGGTGAGTCTCCCGTCGAAACCAAATTGGTATGCAAATGAGCGTATGTCACTAATTTCATGCAATTCGGGTTCAAGTGGAATATAAGACTGACGGAAATTCGGGAACCGCGCCTACCTGGTGAGCTCGAAGAACGGCGAAACCGGTCGTAGGCTGTCAAAGAGATTCCAGCAACTTTACGAGTAGGTTCCTTCAAGGAAACCACTTCTACACGCTTCTTCGGAGGCATGATAAGGTTTTTAACTCACGGAATACTGTTTTATAGTAGCACGTTTGGGCAGTCGGTCTGGGATCTTCCGTCAACTGTTAGACAGCATGTGGACCAGAATAGAGGTTTGTGGAACATGTGACCCACCCAGAGGAGTTGAGTGTTTGCGATTGGCAACATAATATTGCGTTCAATCGTTTCTTACTGAAGTTGCATCGGAAATTCGTGGTAACAGACACACACGTAAGAAGGGCATTCGAATACTACGGGGACAACAGACGAGTGAACGTTAAGTTGAACAAAATCAAAGCTTGTTGTTGCAGGGGGTCAGTGAACACGCAAGAGCAATGGGGTTTCCCATAGAAATGAAATTTTCTCGCATTCGATTCAAGCTTAGTGATTATCAAGCTTACAAACTTCAATAAAGTTGGTAAAAGTCGTGTGTACTTGAAAAACTCCTAAGTTACTTACGAATGCAGCTGTCTGATGGTATCCAGTTCATAGGTTGTATACGGTCTTATTGATCTGCTCGAAGGGAACCCTCGCGATTCGACAAATGGAGTAGCTGATCTGTTGAAGAGGAAAGAAGCCAGATGAAATCAGTTAATTTCTCTCCGACGGGTCTCAAACACCTACGATAAGGGGAAATTTCTCCGTGCCTTACAAAGCGCAAAATTAAGGAATCAAAGTCGACGAAAGAAATCGGTGATAATTAGTAGGGATGTTTTGGTATTGGACAACTTTTCAAACCTTATCGAATTTATTGATTTAAGTGTTTGTCGCTTATCGCCCTCGGAGGTGCCATATTTAGTGGATGTGTTTGTCAAATTACTCCTGTCAGCAAAGAGTGCCGTTGATAAAGCTGCCTCTGTTCAGACATGTTTTAAGGGCTCCAACCGCCGATATACACTCAGTAAAAGGGTACTGTAGTGGCTACTTCGGTGTGTCAGAGCCTTTGCGCGTGTGCGTGTCCGTTCGTCGTTCCACGATCGATCTGGCGTGTGACCTAAGCGGCTGATTGGGTGCGTGTCCGATTGATTGCTCGCGTGAGCTGGTTTAACTGTATATATGACTCAGTTTTCTGCTTATCCGCCACGAAAGCGGACCACTTGGCCGCGTGTACTCAATGCGCACGTATCCCTACCTACGTGTTTGTCTGACCTACTGAGAACTAAGATAAGTGCTCTCGGAGTTAAGCCAACGAAAATGTTTGCTGTCCGACACGCTTAGTCGCCAGTAGGCGGCTCCACCAATCACAGTGGTCTTCCACATGAAAATTTCTCAGTCAGCAATTCCATGACAAGATTAAGCGATAGCCGCGCTGTATGCTTTCTCGGTGTGAGTTCTCCAAATTACTGATCGGACGCTTTTGGTTAAACGGTATACTGTTCAGATGCCCACTGGGTTCAGATCTCCGCAGACTGCTGAGATAAGCGATGGTGAGATTTCTCATCATTATCATCGACAGTATGACATTGGTGTTCAGCACTGACACTTCGCTGGTGTACAACCATAATTCCAAGCAGAATACTGTGAAGGGAGGAATAAAAATGGACGGGGAAGATGTATACACCTACAGACGCTCATTCAGAGATAGAAACTGGTAACGCGAATGCCAGTGACATAAAGTAGCAGCCACGTCTCGCGGTTTCCTGAAGAAGACATAGTGGGGGTCAAAAGGAACCACCTTCAGCTGTATTTCAATCTAGCTTTACCAGTAGACCAATGAAATCAGGAACTATTCTAAGGGCTTGAGTTTCAAACTGTTGCCAAACGACACACAAATTAGTCATTTACCTTCAGAGTAGGGCGATGCATCAGAAATTTGACAATCGTCGCATTATTGTGCATTAGTTGATAACGTATTCACAAGCAAATGGTGGCGAAATTGTCGAGATGGCTTGAAATCTATTCGAACTTGTCCGTGAACAGTATCCACCTTTCTAACAGTCTTATCCAATCTTGTGAATATCGGTCGAACACCTCGAAGAATCTGCTTGCTGCATTTAAGATATTTAGTCCACTTATCTGACGTTGGTGACAGTGAAGAGTGCCACCAGACTGTACAATGAAAACATGTTCATGAAAATGGTTTGCCCAAGCCTTTGGTTTGCAACGGACAAATCACAGGAAGCTAACTCATCCCAACATGTCCTACGCATCGTTTCAGAAGAGCCTGATAAACGATCCGTAGTTTTTATTTGGGCAACGTTTCGCTTTTGACACAAAAGCTTCATCAGGCCAAGTGAGCAGGTCACCAAATTGACCAGGTTATAAGACAGACGGGGAACCAATCAGTAAGTCAGTCCTCTTCAGATTATCACACTAGATCAGTGTTGAGTGTCAATGAACGATTCTTGTCGGTTGGTGTAGTTTTCGAAATCTTGCGTTGATGGATTAAGTGAGCTTCAAATTAATTCTGATTTTCCATTTCAGGGTACTTTAACTGACAATTCACCTCGGGTGCCACTGGCAGACTTTCCTTAGTCTTTATGGGTTTGTGAGTGCCCCGACAATGTCCTAAGCATCTTCCCTGTCATCTGATTATTACGTATTATTCGTGGCGAATTTTTTATTATTACAATTCTGGGGTTTTGCGGGATAGGTATTTTTGTTCATAGCCACATCACTCTCGTTTGAACGGCCGTGTTCCTGTTCTGGTGTAATTATTCTGGTGAGTCCACACCAAAGGGAAGCACAGGACTCGAGTTTCGTTCATCAGCAGTGCATATCCAATGGCCGTGGCGGGATTTGAACCCCGGACATCTGACATGCTAGGCGAGCGTGTAACCACTGCTCCGTCAACGCATCTGAACTACCACGTCTGAACGGGCGAAGTTGCTCACACTTGAGCCATGTGATTGGTGTGCCCGACTCATCGAACGACGACCCAGTAACTGTCCTGGTTGTGACCATCGATTGTTTCTCCAATATTGTTAGTCCTCTGAGGATGAAAAGTCCATTGATCTAGTTATTCGAGAAAAAATCCCTTTGTGACGCACTTTAAGCAAGTCGGACATCTTAGAGGCATTCGGTTAAAAATGAATTCCCGGTCGAAATGACAGAAGAAAAAAAAACCACATGGCCTACGTGAATAGTAAGGTGGAAAGAAGGATAGCATTCGAAGAATAATATGGTTTTACTCTTACGATAGAAGGACCGGGAAATCAGGGGAGCGAGCAAAGCAGGAGGCGCAAATGGATGCCGAAGCAATTTACGAAACGTTCTCTAGTCCGGCACAGGAAAGTTCATTCATGTGAATCAGTGTGTTTCTTTCCTGGTAAGACGTCAAACACAAAGACTGCATTCCTCGCTAGATCACTCGAGTTTTGTTTGAATAAACATTTCAAAGGAGAAACAAACTGGTTAAAACATTCCCACTAGGAAACTAACAGCATCAATCGATCATAAAGATCGGAACACTGGAAACTACTGGCAGCCGGTGCACCTTTATTGGTTGCTGAGCGGGTGACAATGGATCGAATTGTAACACACTACTCATACGGTTGCTGAAACTCCTTGACAGTCCATGACCGCTTTTTCTCTCATTGGAGCTCATCAAATAGGCACAGTTCCCGAGTTCCTCTCAATCCTATATTCTTCATGGACCCAAACTGAAAAGATTTCAGCAAACGTTTTGCACAAGGCTACGAATCCAGCTTGATCTGCCGGTAACGATGGTCCGCTTCGACTGATTGCGCTGGACCAGGCCGCCTCAAGTTTCGGTTGACGCGATATTTCAGTAGTGCGTATCTGATTACTGCGTCACATCTAGATATCCCAAATACCGCACCAACTGAAGGATGTGGCAGCCTAGTACATTGCATTTGGTTGAACTATACCATCGTAAACGAGAGATACTGCTGGATTTGTAGCTACCCGGTCACCCACATACTTGACTGTTCAGCTCACAATCGCTCACTAGATCACGAGCCTTGTCTTTTATCATACTCACAAACCACGTCACATTAAGCTGACACATCGGACATCGATTGTCTGTACCGTCTGGTGAGCGTAGCAACTACTCATCCGTTGACGCGCCCACGTACACGCAAACGGACCTACATATGGGGAAACCGGACACAGTCAGCACACAGACTCGTGCGCGCGCAGGGAGCAGGATTCCAACCACTCCCCACAGGCCCACGGACAATTATGGAACAAGTGTAGCTGCCATTCTGCGAAGAAAACACGTTCCCGCCGTCCGGACTTTCACCAAGGGACTCTCACACACAATAAGTTCCTCTTTTGACTTGCTCCCATTTTGCATTGTATTTCCATACGTTGGCATCTCACCATTGTCAACTTGTCAACTAAAAACTTTTATTAGTGCATATACCTTCTAATAGATTCAGTTGAGTTTCCTGTCAAAAACAAACTTGTGCTCAAATGTGAGTATCTATCGGAATGGGTGTTGACCTTTTCGTCACTTCGTCGCCGGTGAAACTTTCAACACAAAACCATTCAATGATAACGTCCCTCCGATTGGTGATATGGTTTTTGGATTGCCAAGATTGGGGAATCAATCAACAACCGTCTGGTCAACGACCAATAACTATGGGCCATGGACCAAGTAAACATTTCATTATTTTAAACACCGCCCCCTTTTTCGTCTTTTCGTCTGACTTCAGGGAAGTAAATCCGTCTTTACTTTTTTTTCAATGGAATTCCTAAATCCACCCGTAATCCTGCAAGCAATCAGATAATATTACTCGAATCTCCAGTGTTTTCATTGAGTCAAGGTGCTGATTGCATCTGGCGACTGAGTAACCGCACGCAGTAACGCAGTTATGCACGTGATCAAAATGTTCTCATGCGGTGCCGCCTCCGGTCTGAAAGGATAGGAGAAGAACACACAGCACCCGTAAGCAGGCGTCATCTTCACCGTACACGAAAGCTCAATCCAATTTCACCAAATACGCTCATTTGCATACAAATTTGGCTTTTACGGTAGACTCAATCAAATCCAACCGAATCATTCTTTTGCAAAGCAGAGATTCAGTTGAGTCACCAAGACCAACTACACGAAAGCTCAATCCAATTTCACCAAATACGCTCATTTGCATACAAATTTGGCTTTTACGGTAGACTCAATCAAATCCAACCGAATCATTCTTTTGCAAAGCAGAGATTCAGTTGAGTCACTCGTCAAAACCAACTTCGTATGCAAATGAGAGCGGTCAACGAATCCCGTCCGATTTGGGTTCAAGCATGACGTAGGGTTGATGAAAGCTCGAGGACCGCTCCTTACATGACGACCTCCAAGAAGGGTGAAATCACTCGTGGGTTGTCGGAGAGTTTTCAGCATATTTATGAGTAGCGTGTTATGTCTAGCAGCTGGTTTGCTGAACGACAACTTCGTTTTTGGGAAACTTATCGATATAGTCAAGTCAGACTATGCAGAATTGTCACCTACGCATTAAGAGGAAACCGTCACCTACACAAACCTTGCTTTATCAAATGCATTACACTTCCGTATGAGTTGAGTGCATTGAGCGATTAATACGTGACTGACAAATCTTTCCGCACTTTTACGTGCGCCCAGACGTGTACGAAGCGCCTTCTTCATCAGTCAGCTGAAATCCCGTGTATACTATTGCCCTGTCATTTGGATGGGTCTGGTATGTCTCAGACAGACAGGCAATGTGGCGTTGTGCGTTAGTCATCATCATCATCATCATCATCATCATCATCATCATCATCATCATCATCATCATCATCATCATCATCATCATCATCATCATCAT
>NW_008751947.1:368339-438703 GCF_000715545.1 Opisthorchis viverrini
GGGCCATATCTGACAATGTCTCTAGCCATTGATGTGACCCGTCTCGGGGTCCCCATTTAGTAGGACGGCAATGACCGGCGCAGCTAAGTTTGCTGGTAATGGCTTTTATACTTCGCTGCCAAGTCCTTGTTTGACCGCCTCTGGCTCCCTTTCCACCCTTTATTGTGCGAAAAGAGCCCTTCGACTGGCCGAGACAGCGCAACCTATGCAGTGTGATCAGTTCATCTATCGACAAGGCTCTTATTGTAGACAAAGTGAGAACATAAACCGGTGTCCATGACTACTTGTTGGGTAGATCATGGCTTCAGTGAGTTTGCAACACAGACAAAGAGCTTGGCCTCCAACTCATATACAGAGTATTCTTGAACCAATCAAGACTGGTTTGACTCAGACTACCATCGACTGCAGCGGCCATCGAAATTCGGTCATGTGATCCACAAATCTGAGCTGACTGTATACGTGGTTTGTTTTGTGATGTACTGGTGACCAATCACAAAAAACATTGTTTGCTGTCTTCGTTTTAATCACGAATTATTCAGTTCGTAGCTTGATAGCGGTTAGCGATGTCTGCAGGATTGTAGAGCTCAGGATGTATCTTGCCGTTATCCGGCAAACCAAGCCTCATCAAAGGTTGACTGATACAAAACAAAGCTATGGGTTGGGCGGATTGTCTGCCTGTGTGTTTTGAAACTTGACAAAGCAAAGAATCAGTGTGGAATTGTTGATTTCCTAATGTGGCTAATGACTTTTGGGCATTCCGCTAATTCTGAGGAAACGTTAAACTTACAGCAAACTCAGGCAAATTTGCGTTCTACCTGGAGGCATCAGATGGCTACCATGCGAACCTGGATTTATACAGGATTAAACGGAATTCGGTATCCTCAGGTTATTCTGAGTTGATACAGTGGTGTTGGCAATTAACTCACAGCACAGCAACTCACGGCACAGCAACGAAAAAA
The DNA here is from genome assembly GCF_000715545.1 of Opisthorchis viverrini. Lineage (NCBI taxonomy): Eukaryota > Metazoa > Platyhelminthes > Trematoda > Opisthorchiida > Opisthorchiidae > Opisthorchis > Opisthorchis viverrini. The sequence goes on from NW_008751947.1 coordinate 369,299, forward strand.
CTATCCTGTCAAATTTACTCGGGAACGCTTGCGGTGCTACCGTGGAACATGATCGAACACCACAAGAAGCTTGAATGGATATAATCGGTAAAATTAAGCGTGCTAATCTAAATAAGCTTCTACTTAATGAAATATTCGGATTAGTTCGTTGGCTTTCTGGTTGGTTCATGATTCGAGCCCGGCTCCGACACATATCGACTGCTCTGACTTAGGCTTCAGCGACCCGGCACTATTTCAGTCGTCGTACTCCCTGAGGGTGGCGTGGCAGCTCGGCTTCGAAAGGGTGTTACAGCCCAGCCGCCGGATTCATATCTTAGGTGGGATACGGATTAGATCGAGAAGCAGGTTCAAGATCGTGAATGATAAGAGTTGTTCTCAGTGGCCCTCCGTGCGCTTGACTTTAGACTTGGTTCGGAATGGCGGCTAATCGACTTCAGTGAAGTTCGCGCTCTCGGTTTCATTCCAAATCGTCTGATTGAATGCTTGAAGGTGACTGAAAGGAGCGAATCTTCGCGATATACACGTTGCACGATGGAATGTAGACTGAGGATCGATAAGCCCCTCAGTTCATCCATGCAAATGACATGTAGTTTTGGCTGGGTAATAACGATGAAGTCATAGAAGAAAGCGTGACACATTCACCTAAGTCGTTCTTGCCGAACTGTTGTACATCAAGGAATTGCTGGCACCCTTTATGTGAGTTTTACTCGATTACGCTACGTATGCAAGTCTGTGTTGAACCAGCAGTAGGCTACACAGAGCGTCCCGTATAAAACAGCTGATGATATCAGCTAGTTGACCGTAAATTTCACGCACACTTGGAAGACCTTTGCTGCACCTGTAGATCACTTCTGTGGTGTTGGAGGTTTTCTATAGCGTAGATGATGGTTTGGCCGTTGATTTAAGCGTTTTGCCTGGAAACCATTCCCTCCAGGCTTTCGTCTACCAACGGGCACCAAAAAACCTAGACCGTCTGGTTCGTGACCGCCTGGTCCTAGTGTCTGCCGTATGATCGACCGATCTTAACTGATTCTTCCGGAACAACTATTTGGGGAGGGCTTCTCGAGTCAAGGTTTTCATTATTCGACTGAATCTCTACAAAGCAGTCAAAATCTGGCCTCAGGTTGTCAGATGTCTATGTCGTTTTATAAGTCATAAGGTCATAAGATCGCCAAACAAGCCGAAAAGCGGTTTGAGACAACGAAAACAGCACGAATTCGAAAGATAACAAACGAATCGGTCATCCTGAACATGTATACTAATGTACTTTTCCTAGGAGACAAACTTGAAGACCTTATCAGCCAGTGTTTTCTGTGAGCCATGCATTTTAGTGATTGACAAGAAAACGGGTCATTTCTGAAGAGTTCCATCTCTGGGTTTTGAGGCAAAAAGCTATCTTTTTTCATAAATGAATGGCTGAAGCGTCAAACGAAGCACATCCCCGGTGGATGGAAGCTGACAGGATTGTTTGCATGCTTAGCTCCCAGAAACCTGCTCATTTGCGATGAAACGGCAGTTTGACACCTGCTATTTTTTGGCGTTGGAGGTGTATAGTTCACCATAGTTTTGAAACCTATCTATTTCTGAAGTCCGATTTTCGCTTTTTGTTTCTCTGAAGAATTGAAAGTCTGTGACCTAGTCTGAAGTTTGAGATCTGTACACACAATTTGTACACACAACAACCGAATTCACCAAATCCCCGTCAGTTACTGTACCAAATGCTTCCAAACAATCCGAACTGATTAATCCTCACCATAGGGGCCAATCAGTGATAGATCACGTGATGTGAACTGCAAGATAGAGGAAGCAGCGGGCAGGCTAATCACACTTTTGCTGAGCTACTCACTACGGAGTGGCTATTGAACAGTATATTAGTAGCTCATCAGCATGACCACAGAAGCATCTCTATGCTCTTTGACAACGTACTGGCGATGTCACTGGTGAAAACCAGGGAGAGTGACTCACGTGACTACATGCTCTCATGACAAATGCGTTGTGTTGGACTGTTCCTCATCTGACTGTCAGATCAACGAAACCGGATACAAACAGAATCCATCCGTAATCGGATGGGGTGAGTGACCCGTCAACTATGTACAATCGTAAACGTTTACTCACTCAGGTCCGGTAGACACCTGCAATGGTCGATCACAGGAGATGCAGTGGTAGTGCTGCAGTCCACGTCGAAGTCCGGCTGCCTCGTCGGTCGTTGTTTTAACTGGACTGACTGAATGGCCGGCACGTAGACGAGCCATAATGCTCTTGAAGCGTTTCTCCAGCCAAGCTCGTAGCTGTTCAATCTCATCGCGATCCATCTTAGTATCCAACCTGTCGGCGATCGCGCGAATCAGTTCGCGTAGCTCTTCGTCCTACGGGAGATGTAAAGAAAGAAACACAACAGTGACAGGGTGCAAGGATTAGCTCCTGGAATAAACGTGGTCTTCTTCTTTGTGGGATCGTATTAATCACAAAACGGTGAGGGAGTTCCACAAATCTTATGGTCAGTTTTACAGAAAATTTGACGGTAAATATCGAAAGACGCAGAGACGCAGACCTACATCTGTCGTAGCGTTTACAGCAGAGCACGTGCTCGGTAGCCGATATATCGAGGTTTCGACTTCCGTCATGAGGCTCTATATTTTGTTTACCTTATGTGTACATGGATTCATGTTGAACAAAAAAAACAAGGGTAATTCTCACAAATAGTGCTTCTTCACCTAACTCCTTCGAAGATTAGCAAATGAGAAATTCCATCGAACGGGTGCTCAGAGACGGAATGTGCCTCTGTCGGTAAGCTTTATAAATTTCTGTTCACGGCGAGCGGTGACGTAACAGTTCTTTTTGTGCAGAGTAAATCTGCCATGATGCCGTTAGCTGGGCAATTGATAGAAAGCCTTCCCTTGACTAGTGTGCACCGACGAACAGAAAGCCCAAATAGGCCAACGCCGCTTTATTCACTATGTTCAGTTTCATACGATATGCCTCAGAGAGAAAGCAATACGATAAAATCAGGGAACCTGGCTTCTGATTTGGACGTGGCTTTTTTGAACTCGTAGACTCCCGTTTGAGGGAAGAGGTCTTCGTACCCACGCTTTTTTGAACTCGTAGACTCCCGTTTGAGGGAAGAGGTCTCTCGTACCCACCCTGGAATATTTTTTTTCGGAATGGAATCCTCGCCACATTTGTTACGCCTTGGAATTCACTCTAAATATTTATCAACATCGATTCCCACAGATTCATGACCAGATTCACGCCTAGGATGTGAGCACTTTTTTGTATGATAGGTCTCGTCAAAAACATGAGGAGTTCAAATACAGTCAGTTTCAATCGACTGGTTTTTCTTCCCGTCACGTAATGAGTATAGATTTATTCATGCTACTTGGTCCGATTCGTCCTGCTCTCCTGTTTTTATCATTATGGGGGTATTGAATTCGATGTTTTGAAGTTTAATAGGCTTTCACGTGGGCAACTATTGGAAAACGTACCGCAGGGTTTTGAGGCTGCGGACTTCTGGGTGAGAACTCGAACAATCGGCGGAACACTATCCCATTTAATTGAGACCCGTAAGGTCACGGGTCCGACCCCCTCTGGAGCCTCGTTCGTCATGCATTACTAAGGGTTCCTAGTAGTGGAAAAGTGACCAGCAGTGATTGAAACAGCTGCACAGTAATAGCGGTGTTCAGTCACAGGACACACATACACCTTACACATCCTAAAGAGGATCACAGCCTCCCACAAGAATATGTTTCCTGGGGACGTTACACACTACTCATAAGGTTGCTGAAAACTCTTCTACAACCCACGACAGATTTCGCCCTTGTGTTTTGGGCTCATTGGGTGAGCGCAGTTCCCAAGTTTCCCTGCAGTTAACCTTATATTTTACTTGAAATCAAATTGCACGAAATCTGACAAAAACACTCATTTGCATGCCACTTTAGTTGGACATCATAAACGAGCTATTCAGCCTGGATTCAGATGAGCCTCTCGCAAGGACCGAATTAGTGTGCAAATGAGTGTATCCATCAGATGGTTTTCAGTTTTTTGTATATGTTGTTTTCATCATTCAAATCCTATGGTATCGTTGTGTCGTGAGGCTTAAAAGCAGAATGGATTTCAAACGCTCATGTGAATACCGCTCAACGCAAACGTTTGAGCTAATCCCAGCACATGTTGAATGCAAGCTGAGGTGTCTGTGGATCAGGCACACAAAATCGATAATCGATAGTGGGCATTTTGTCATGTGATTGGATAAAAGTGTTCCACTGCATAGTGGATGAAACTGACACCAAGAATGAGGGGAACTGCATTATTTTGAATTCAGACACCCAAATACTTATGATGTACCCTGTTGCTTGAACGCGGCGGTTCCTCAGACATCTGCGACAATCGCAGCGCGCATTTTACATACATCAAGTACAGTGGGCCAATTGGCGATGAAACGTTTTTACAACATTTTTCGGCTTGGTAAACAAACCAACAGTCAGCGGGCTACACAAAAATTCCAGGAAGATATGGTATTGACACAGCGGATAGTTAAACAACGGCGAGTTTACTTTTCTGTTCACTTCAAGATGTAAACCGGGCATCTGTTGCCTTGGCTGATATTATTGCGCTGAACTAGCTCAATTGGTGTAAAAAAAATTACTAAAACTAAACAGGGTGACAAAAATGTTTGAATCGGTTGTCCCGAAATTTCAGAAAACGAGAGAGCTTCACTGATATTCGGTAGTTGCTCGCACAGCAGTTATGCGTGCTCACTTATGCACTGACCTTGCTAACGTGTCACCTCACTTCAGTTGGTTGTCAAGCCCTCGTCTCAAAGCTGCTCGTTCCCGAAACTCTTGCGTGACAGGTGTTTGTTCGCAGTTAGTCCAGCAATAAATTTACTATCTGGTTCCATCCGGAGCCATTTGTGTGATGTCAAGGCTATTTTACGAACAGATGACAATGCTGGTGACGATGCTGAGGATGATGACAGCTAAGATCACTCGAGTGGTGGCGCGCATCTCCAACAAATCTGGATTTTATCATGCTTGGTGTCGTTGATTTCTAGTTGTCCGCAGCTGACAGACATTGAAAGATGTTGCTACTTCACGAGCTGTTTGCCGGTATGAAAAGAGGATCGGTAAAACACAACCTAGCAACTACAAGCTATGCGTTATTGATAAAGCAATGAAAGTTGAGGGTTAGTTAGACCAATAAAGCTCACTTTCTTTGAATAAGTTGTCTATCAGAAGTCCGAACCCGATAATCATCATCAATTGACTAACAGTTGTTTTGTAAACTAACAGGGTTTTGGACCGAGCACACTGCCATGATGAGTTCATCTCATGAAAAGCATACATTCTTATGGCACTGACGATGTCACCTCGATTGGTGATGAAACGTTTGCAATCCAACTACCAAGCTCGGTGAACAGACCGACAACCAAGCAGTGCACCCGAGCTACCTACATTCCACGACAGTGCTTATTCTTATGGACAGCCCATTCGAGCCATCTAGAAGATGTCAGTACCATTCGTTGGCAGATTCTCAATATTATCCAAGCCAATCAGACCTTGAGCGTTTGATACTGATAGCAGTCGACCAGCTGCCGTGCCATCCAAGGGAAGCAAGAAGGCTGAGGTGAAGATGTTGGAGTTGGTTCACGCCTTGACCATCGAACTATCTCGAGGTGGGAAGCGGACAGACCTCCGAGTCAGAAGAAATTCGGATGGGAGCAGTTTATTGACCTCTGACGCAAGTTTCCTGTATCTTAGTAACAAGCCTCTATTCTATCGCTGCACTGCTTGAGCACCAAACTATTTTTTTAGTAAAATGTTGACAGAGAACTGAAAAACCTTGAGAACGAGGAATTCATCCATAGAAAATTTTCTCCTGAGAAGACCAAGTGAGCCTGTTCAAGTCAAGGGTTTTCAGGAAGGCTAACTCCTCTGGATAGACCGACCGACTACACTGGCCAGATCATAAGTCTTCTATGCTAGATGGCCGTTTATCTCAAATGGCCTTCGCCACTGAGCCATGGAGAGGATCCGGAGGTGGTCACTGACGTGACTTGGCAACGAAGCCTCGAAACACTTATCAGACAAATCAGTGATCTGTTATCTTGACAGATATGGCTATCTTACACAGTCAGTCGTGATTCAGCATCAAAGCCATCGACTTTATCGCCTAGCCCTCTCATTCTCCATCAAACAGCACCAAACGGAAGCACTTAGCTTAAATGACGACGTCGTTGTCTCCAAAATGTGACCCCGATTTTCCTATTCTCCTTGTCATTAGTGAATTGACTTGAAATGGCGGTTGGAGCCATTACAGTTCGGTACACGATACGTCGTCGAAAACGCACTAACTGTCTGTTCTTCTCCAGCTATTCAAGAAATATGCAAGCCTAAAGGACACAGATATATCAACAGATTGCGGCGATCTCGCGCGCAGGAACACTCTCGCATGTGTGACAGTTATATCTCTATTTTCACCAGTTATTTTGATGATGTTTCGAATTTTGTTTTCCCAACGAAGTTTTATTTCTTTTGTTTTCGAAGAAAGCTTGGTGACAATCGGTAGATTTATCGCCGGGCACCGTTTCGCACCGTTGACACAAAAGCTTCGTCAGGCCAAGCGACTAGGTTCCGAGGTTGATCAAGATTCATTTCTTTTGTTCATATTCTCAATGATATCCACTCCAGTGCCATGTGAGAGGGATTCGGGCGAGAACTCGGCTTTCCTGGACTTCTTTGTGCCAAGTAATTCGGATGAGAAAAGTTTGTTGGGAACTTCTCAATAGTTAAAGACTGGTTTTGCCGTCCTTAGGGGGGGGGGGTTGTCGAGTTTCTGACAACCTTATGTTCCGAGTGGTCCTAAGCCGCACAAAATTAGCGAAGAACGCTCACCAAACCGGTATTAGAATATCTCGAATGTCGTAGCAACAAGTAGCAGCCTGCTGTTGGGAGCACAGAATCCAGGCTCACCTGGAATTTAGCCCTGATAGGTTTTCAGAATGTACGGTTCAGCATATATTCTCAGTAGCTTCTTCCCGAGGCTTTTAACTGTGAATTTAAGAAGCGATTTTTCTTCTGTATGGGTCAGAACTATTCCCGCAACACACTGTTCTGGAAGACACTCCATTGAACAAATTTATTATCCTATGCGTCCAGTTTATCGATCGACTCAAAAACCTCCAGCAAATGATAAGTCGTGTTTACCATCAGTCGGCGATCGTAGTCCCAACCGTGGGTGTCCAACAGCGCCTCTTATATGCCACCAAGATGATTGCTCGAACATTCTGCCAGCACACATCGATAGTTAGGATCTGTGCCCTTCTCCGAAGAATTACTAAAGATGTAACGAAAAGTTAATTAAGGCACGTGAGCCAAATAAATTTCCCAGACAGTCGTGCAAAGTTATGGTCATCACTTGCGTGCGGGAGCAGAAAAACGTCTAAAGCATTTCTATGAAGGAAACTACTCACAAGGTTGCTGAAACTCTTCGAGAGGTTTCGTTCTTCTTGGGGCTCATCAGGTAGGCGCATTCGTTTTCTGGGGACAAAGAGAATCACCCCTCCCCCCGAAGCTATTGAATCCGGTCATCTGATTGCTTTGAAACGTACCCTGTCTTCTGCGGCATTCTGACTCCATGCAGCATGCTTGTGAGCCTGTCAAATTAGGTCTCACTTGGCCACCCGCCAAATTTTGCTGTTGCCTTTTGTCTTTTCTCGCAAATTAGCTGGGACCGGCTTATCGGTTATATAGACAATGAAAAACGCTCATTGTTTTTCTCCACGCACCGCCATAGGATTTAATAACGGATTTGCATAGATATTGCATGTTTGAGGTACCAACCCAATCAAGACAAATCACGTGACTCCATTGTGAATTAAAAACGGTGTTTCAAAAATCCAAATAAGTTTGCTCTTTTGATAGTCTGGAATAGACGGCTGAGTTTCGGACGGCGCGTTCGACGGGTAGCTATGCTTACCTGGCAAAACATTACCAGAAGGTTTTTCATAAACAAAACTACCCAAAAGGTTGCTGAAAACTCCACGAGTTTCCATCAACTTTATGTTCCACTTGAAACCGAATTTTGTAATGTGAGCTGTTCCTAGGTTCAATGGAGCACACGTATGAAAACTTCCTCTTACATGCCAGTTTTGACTTTCGTTTTCTTTTTGTTGACCGTATACTCTCCATGTTGGTCCAATCGTTGAAACCACTGTGTACGTCAAGATAATCTACCACAAAGAACCTATTTTATCATCAACTCTTTGACAGCATGAGACACAAATTCACTCGAGAAAAAGTGTCATCACTCACTGTGTTGGCCAGCTTCCCGAACAAATCCATCATTGTCTTGTGCATCTCATCGTTGCTCGCTTCGAACTCGGACCGACTTAGAAGGTCAGCCAGCGCACTAAGGTCAGCTTTCTGTAAAGAGGGGAAAAGAAGAAACGACAGTGGGGAGGATTATGTTCCTGACAATGAGACTAGCAATTTCATCTATCATGTATCTAAACAGAATGTGTATGGCAATACTAGTGTAACGGTGACACTACTGATGGGGAGGCACGGGAGTAGTATGTGTTGTTCATGGAATTTCGCCTTGCGTCTCTTGAACAGGGAAGATCTGTTGCGGAATTTGTGGAGTCGCTTTGTAACATTTGCTTGGATTTAACCGATGAATGATTGGAGTCAGTGATTATTCAGGAAAGTTCAGGAAGACGCGTTCAGGAGAGAGTTTTGCTTCCCTGTCTGTAACCGGTGAATTGGCATTTCCTAATGAATAACTCCGCAGCGAAAGCCTTCTTCCTTTCACTAGGGCGTCACATTCGAAACATGGGGAAATTTTAAATCTGCTGGAACTCTCGAACAATGGAACACATATGGATTAATTCAAAAGGAGATTGAGTCCTACACTTGAAGCCAATCTTTTCTGAGAACACGGGGTGGCACTCGTCAGCTTTTTGATTCCTACTGGATATCACCGGCAGTGCGGATCTCATGAAACGCAAAGGATTCTCGGACGCACGACTTCCTGGTTACTCTTTCGGCTATGATCACTTAGTCGGCATTCTGCTTACCTGGTAATTGAAGAGCATGTAGCGTCACTCGCCCTTTAATCACGGAATTCCCATAGCATGGTCACATGTGTTGACTGGCTCCTCGCACGATGTGGATTCCAGTTCAACCCAATCGATTTAGTATAGGACAGCCAGAAAACAAAGTATGACCTGGAGTTTAACTGAGAGAAACACACGAGGTGCCACCATCTCCGGTAGTCAGCAAGATAATCTGGATAGGAACTGCAGCATAAGCTCCACTGACATTGTTTAGTCACCATATCTTTCAGTGACTCCAGCTAAGCACAGGGAGGGTCACATGGACCCCATCATTGAAAGCACACTTCACCAACGTCACCCAAACTTTTTTGAACACTCTTCATTCTCTTCTGTAATGTCAAATTATGTCCGAATTTGTATGCCAAAGGACTTGATGACTTAGGCAAGCTTCACTACTAACGGTTGTGATTCCGGCTTTCCTTAAAAAACGATAACAATGTCGTCTGCATATTCCAGATCGATAAGGTTCTCGCTGGGAGAGATCTGGGAGAGATCGGTGTTTGCCTCATTACTTCCTCACTAACGAAATAAAAAAAGGTGTGAGTGGACTCTTTTGTCGAGGGTCGCTGCTGGGAGGAAAGCTTCCAGAGACCTCCCGGCACACATACACGCCCGTACAAGTTTGTGAATACAAGCAGCGCATGTTATCCACAAACTTCAGGGACACTAATGGGACTAAAGACAGCAAAAAAAACAGACTATAAGTGACGCCACCTCACATAAACAATAATGCAGTTAGGGTGGTCAACACAGAAACCTCAAGAAAACTTAGGTCCCTCTCATTTCTGAGAATACCCATATTCAGCCGAAGATAAGCTAAACAGTGAGTGTATTTAGCTGATTTCGTGAAATTTGGGCTCAATAGACCATAGGCTTGACGGAAACTCAGAGACTGCGCCTACCTGAGGAGCTCAGCAACCTTGTGAGTAGTGTATTACGTCTACACGTACATCGCGATCTCGAATATCATACCAATTGAAATAGGAGGCGGCCTGGTGCAGCACATTCAACTGCTGGAAAACATCACAAGCGAGAGATCCGGTTGGGTTCGGGGTGAGTCTCTCGTCAAGACGAAACTTATGTGAAAATGAGTGTATGAAACTGAACAGTACTTCAACCCAAGAAACGGTAACCATGTCTATCGTTTCTTTTCAAAACTTACCATCTATCTATTTGGAAATCATGCACCCCCTGACTGATACATCCACGCACACCAATGCATTCGGTTTGAGGATTTTGTGCCGAAAGGTAACAAACAACAAGAGTGTTTCTGTAACCAGGTCATCGCACCAACCCGCGTAACACCTGATTTAATCATGTCGAATTCATATGTCCTCATTTGGAATTTTCATGCATCAGCAGGGGTGACCTTGATAAGGCTACTAAGAGTGTTAACCCGAACGTCTGTCAGTGTGTGTCAGTACACGAATAGTTAACGAAAAATTTTCACCGGTCACCTGAAAACGCTGCAAGTGATCATGGAGTGCGGTTTACAGCGACACAAAGTGGACTTGCCGATGACCTTGACATTCAACCGACGTTTCGCACCTACGGGAAGGAGGTGCAAACTTACCGCAGCTATTGTGCACTAGAACACCTGTTTTCCGACCACAACTCGGTTTCACGCGAAACTGCCTAGTAACTCGTCATCATTTTGTCCCACGGGGCGAAACCTCATTTTCTGTTGATTTATACTCTGATACGTTTAGTGCCGCAAGCAACCGATGGATGACACATCTTATGTAAAAAAAATCGTCAAGCTATAGCACCCTTTCGGTGCCTAGCTGCCATGCCACCAGAAGGTTGCACGAGGGCTGGGATACTGCCAGCTGGCCCAAGCCTAGACAGGGGAGTCGAGAGTCAGGTCGGGTTCGAACCACAGAACTTCCGGTCAGTAAATCTGCGCTCTAACCACTTGGGCCGTACCGTATCCGTTTCGCTGACAGATCAATGGATTCCTTAGCTGAACTCAGGTATCCAGCATCCGAGTAGTGACTTCACCTAACCTATGTGTTAATGGCGTCTTGTTAGTTGGTACATGTATACCATCATAACTTCATCATTGGCTGAAGCAGAATGGAAGGCCTCGGTCTTCTGAAACGACCATTTTTATACGATGGGTTGGTGCACGATTGTGACACGTCAGGTTCGGGATTGACCAGACCTGACTTGGATAACGGATCATCGGAGAATACACGTGAAAACATATATTTGTTAGGATACGTCACACCTGAATGTAATCATCATCACCATCGTCATGATTATCGTTCTCAACGTCATCATCGTCATTGGCACCAGCATCCTAGGAGGACACTTGTGCCTCGTTGCCATGCCCCTATACCAGTTAGTTCAAACAAATCTCCATAATGGGAAGAAAAAATCATGGATAAAGGGGGCGTAATAGACCCAGCCTATCCAAGGTGCATCATACAGTCTCAATAATCCGCATAGAGACTCTTGACACGAACGTCAGGTGACATCAGTTGGTTGCCATAGATTTCAGCACCTGAGCGAAGCAAAGAGTTTCACCCTTGAATGCGAGCACAACCAACGGAGTTTTTGCCTCACTCCCTTTGTCACGTTTATTCTGTCTGTCCCATAGGTCTCCACGACTGTGAATCATACGTGAGAAAAAACAAAGTTTGTTTTCGGCGGATGGTAACTCAGGTGGCGTAGCCCATGGGCCATTCACCTTCGCTTGCCGTGCTCGGTTCACTGCCCGAGTGAATCACCTTGTTCTTCACGAGGTAGTTTCCCCCCTCCTCGTGAACGGAATAAACAGACTGCATGGTCGAGCGAAGAAGACTGTGAACTAGCGCTCGGTTTCTAATCTTCGATCGGTCACGTCAAGTTTACCTTCAGTTTATCTCTTGATGCACTCTACACATACTATTCCGGACAAAGAGACATTTGTAAAAGAGCGTTCGTTTACTGACACCCCATTTCAACTTTTTGAAACGGGAAATTCACAAGGAGGAAGCGAAGCACTGAACTCGAGTTTCGCTCCTATTATACCCGATCGGTGGTACATATTGCTGGCCTGTCGGCGTCCGATATGCGAGATGAGCGTTTTAATACATCTTCGTCAGCACCGCACTTTGAAACGACAGTAATGTGGAGGTGAAGCCTACAAATCCCTGGACGATCTGCAACTACTCAAAGGTTGCCTAGCATCCGTGGGGCTACCTGAATGCGAAATCTTGAGAGGCTGGTCAAACGATTGACACAAATATGACCGTTGTTTGAGGCCCTGAACTCCCTCGTCTCTCCAGACGTCATAATCCATGTGTGACCGACAGAGCTGGTGGGATTGGGAGTAGACGCTCCCCTCGCATGTCAGATGTCCCAAGTTCCAGCCTAGGTTCTACTAAGGAAATGAACTGCTGATGAGATCGAATAAAGGTGAAACTCGAGTCCAGTACTTCATCCCTGTCATAGGGACTCACTAGAATAATTGCACCAAGAGTGGCCAAGAAAGCTTGAAGTAAGCATGAAATTGATATCTATGCGTCGGTCAAATGAATATTCTATTGGGTCACCGTAGGGACAAAGCTGTATCTCACGTACTCTAAAGAATACTAGCCAATACGCGATGCAAAGAATTAAAGAGATGAGCGTCTAGACGTGCTGTTGTTTGACTATGAAAAATTTTGCTACGCACGTTGAGGACGTCAAAAGGCATTCAGCGTTTAACCATTGATGTCTTCGGAGCATTGCCTGAGTCTGATGGGAATACCGGATCAGCAATGTTGAAGTTCGTCGAATGGTATTCGGAAGAAATCAATCACCCTCGATGGATGAACTGATCACACTGCATAGGTAGCGCTGGCTTGGCCGCGTGTTGCGTATGCCAGTCTACCGACTTCCCGGAAGGGCTCTTTTCGCACACTCACGCCAAGGATGAAAGCGAGCCAGAGGTGGTCAAACAGTGACTTGGTAGCGAAGTATAAAAGCCATTACCAGCAAACTCAACTGCGCTGTTCATTGCCGTCTTCCTGGATGGGGGTCCCGAGACTGTCCACATCAATGGTTAGAGACATTGTCAGACATGGCCCAGTTGCGCCCTCAATGGCGATCATGCATCCAAGCTGTGGCCTCAAATGCACAGCTCCTTTCTCTATTCCCCACTTGACAGTCCACTGACAGTGCCGTATTTATGCATGAATCTATCAGCTTCCGCCTCCAATACGCAGCTACATACCTCCCCCTCCCCAAGTCATCGGTGAACGAAACTGTGCTAGCTACAACCACTGTACGACAAATACGGGATTCTCACAACTGACAAAGATGATGACGACATGCATATGCATCTAAAAGAGAACAGGCGTGTTTCTATGTGCAATTTGAGGCATCCGCGTTTTCTGTGAAACTGTGCATACAGCCAAAACAATACTGTGACGATGCGACAAACGCGCAAAAATGTATTCAACCCGACAACGATGTTATGAAAAATCCAAAGAGTGTGACTTCAATCAAGCACAATTTTTTCCAAAAATGCCTGATTGTTGACGTCTTTAAAACCGTCGGACCTTTAGGAGAAACGTCGTACATTTTCGTAGATTTATTATACAATTCAAGAAAAATGGGCATTCTACGGGAGGTGATGTCTCACTTTATTATTTATTTATTTACTTATTTGCATATTTACTTATTTAATTTGTTCATTACCTTTAAATGATACTATCGATTAAACAGCTCCATTCTACGAGCAACCTTTGTTCGGAGATACCACAACCCTGTTTAAGAGAATGGGTCCTCAGCAAGACCTGTTTGTATGTAGCCCTAATCATATAGTTTTAGTGTACGGTAAGCCCAAGCCGTTTTTCAAGATCAAAATTAATTTACTGGCATTCATATGACCCGGAAGCACATAACGAACAAGCAGCTGGTCTACCTATTTATGAACGACAACCATTGGGCCATCAAATTTGGCTTGCCATGTGAATGCTATTCCACAAATCTGATTGGTTGATTTCTCAGGGAGATGCCCATTGGACAGTTTTCCAACGGTTTTCACGCGTCAAGCTCGAAAATCCTCGTTTCACTCGTAAATGCTGTGTTCGCTGTCCGCACATCTAATTGTGACATCCATGCGGTGTGCCACTAATGACCCCGTCAAGGATAGTGAACTCTCGCTGCTCTTTCCAGTTGCTTTGTATTGACTTGAGGTGTACGAAACATTCAGCCACGGATAGTGATCTTTCGACTGTGTTTCACTGTATCTTGCCCGTAATTTCCAATCAGCATATGCCTCCCACACCGAATCACGCCCGACTGAGCACCAGCCGAAGACGGATATTTCATGTGAATGCTCGACGGCTTTTGGAACACAGTACAGTTCATGGCCTAAGCCATGTATCCTCAGCGTCAAGTCACGTTGGCCGAGTCACATGGTTCGTATTGTTTGTGGCCGGAATAGCCGGGTTCTGTATTAACCTATCACTCATTGTTAGCCGCTACGTGTCCAGACCTGTGCTGACCAGCATTTTCAATGATCACGATGAGTTCGTGTGGCCGGATATCACCATCTGCAATCCAAGTGCACCCTACGTGGTTCACCTTTACGATCGGCAAGAAAAATGGCTAAGGCTCCGCGACTGGGCCAAAAACGTTGCGCAGTACATCCCATCCGAACTGTTTGCGGCGATTGACGAGGCAGACAAGGTGGAAATTAAAACACAGGCATTAATGCATTCCACAATGTCCCCCTCGGATTTTGGTGTTGGCATACCGAATGAAACGGTGAATTTTGTGGCTGCTGATACCGGACATCATGGCATTGTACTGACCGTTGAGCTGGATGGGAATCTGACATATCTGAGTGCTCCAATGGAACAGTATTTCCGAACACATATATTGCAGAAACGATACAATATTCCGTGTTACACGTTACAAGTAAGTGAATTTTGGACTGGTTTTCTGGTTCGACAAATTTGAGTGGCGCTCAGATTTGAAGTCTCCTTATATGGTTATTCTTATACGGAAAGAACAAACCGTTCGTTAATTATCACTCGCCTGTAAATACTTTGAGGCTAAAGGGTAGCCTGGGATTCTCGGAAATTGTTTCCAACTATACACAAATTGGATAATTTGCATTGCGAATTGCAGTCACCTACTTTCTGACCAACTTATTCAAAGGAACTGTACACAGTTGCCAGGATTCTGGTATATATTAAACTGAACGAAAAGACGCTAGTGGGCACGGAATTGAACCAATGAACCACTGACTCAGCTTTTGACGACGTCACTACCCCGTCACACCTGTACACTCGAACTTCCTAGCTTATTCACCCCAGACCCGGGGACTGGGCTAGCAGTTTATGCTCCTGAATGTCACCTATGTGCTGCTTGTATAGCTTTTGCGACGGTGCTGGTCGCTGATATCATCCGGTTCCCCAAAGGTTAGATCGTCAAATCTCCGGCAGACGAGAGGTCAGCCGGTAGAGTTTGCTCCTATGTTCGTTTTTGCAGTCCTACTTATTCTTGAACTTATACCAAATTTCCGTTTACCTCCTGAAGATTTACTCCAAAGTCCTTCAGGGGATCCGGGTGATATTGACATCTACTCTGTTGTGATAACTACTAGCATTGACAGGAATCAACTGTTAATTCAATAAGTATAGGCGTGGCGAATTATTTGTGCCCTTCAAGTGCATACATAGATGGTGCTGGGACTGAAGGTCCTTGGTAGTTGAGTTGGGAGAACATCCGTTCGCTAAGCGGGATAGAGGAGATTCTGGATCGTCTGCAAACATGCCTTCCTGTTCGTTGTATTTATATTTGGCGTGCTTGATTTAAAATTCTGCAAATACCATAGTTCAGCCTGTTTTAAACGACCAATCGTGGGGAGCGTCCGAACCCTGAAAGTATCAAAACGCCGCACAACTCAAATAGCATTTGCTCAAATCTTTTGAAATCGCAGCATATGAAAGATTGGGTGAGCTTTTTCCTGGATCGGTCCTCCAAAAACCCTGACCGGTTTTGTCATTCTTGGGGCCCATTTGCCGAGTTTCTGTTAATCTTCCACTTGAACCCGAATTGAACAGATTTGGACAACTACTCTCAATTGCATACTACTTGGTTTTGACCGGGAGACCCAACTGAATCCTACTTAATCTCTCGTTTACGATGTTCTACCCGGGTAATGCGCTACCTGATGGGTTCGAAGAAGGGCGAAATCGGTCGAGAGTCTTCAGCAATCTTATGAGTATTGTGTCATGTCTGGAAAACATGATATGGTATGATGTTTCGAATATCGCACGGCCTAATGCAGCACATGCGGCTGAAACAAATCACCATAAACGGCAGATTCAGTGGGAATCATCTGAAAGTCTTGTGTAAACCAGATTCGCACCACTAAATTTACTATGCAGTGCTTCATATCAGAGTGATGCGGAAATTACCTTTGGGGTGTTGATAGAAACTTGTAAATTTGAACCGTAGTATATTTCGAATAACGCCTCCGAGTTGGCGCTTATCTAAAAGAGGCTCTGTGGACACTCAGGCCGTGGTTGGCTTCAGTGACTTTCAAACTTAAGGTGTTGTCTTCATATGATAGATTTGGTTCCAAACTGAAAAGTTTGCGCTTGCCAACTGACGCACAATCTGTACTCCAGCCGTTGAATTCGTTGTTCTCTTTCGCTTATTGGGCTACTGTTGCGAGAGAAACAAAAAAGCTATTCCATTGTTAATTGAAATTTATTGCTGAGAGATCAAATGGCCATCTTTCGACGCCACGTCGCCGCCGCAAAATTCAGTGCCATGCGTTGTTATATTTTCCGGTCCACGATGGCCATTTCAGACAAACATAGGTAGGACAGAACGGCGCAGTCGGAAAGTTACCTGGCTAAGTCAACTTTCCAGTTACCATTTTTTTTCAGGTTCACAGTTCTATGAAGAACGTTGAGGTTGAAATTTATGAGCAAAAAATTTTATTGTCCGCTCAGACCGCAAGCCGCTAGGAAGAAAATGTATAAATTCGTTCCAGGATTTTTGGAACTACGCTTCATAAGTCACGGACACCCACACAAAGGCTCAGTTAATCTTCTCTAGTAACACAAACAAGAGAGGAGAGGCTTTGAAAGAGTGGTACATTGAGTTATACTGCGGAATTCAGGTTTTAATTAAGGAAATTACTCACAAGGTTGCTGTAGAGGAGATTTCAGTAACCTTGTGAGTAGTTTCCTTCATGAAAATATACTGCGATATCTCGAATATCCTGCCAACTGAAGCATGAGGTGGCCTGTGTTCAACAAATTCATTTGTAAAATATCATAAACGAGAGATTTAGTTGAGTCTCTCGTGAAAACCAAACTGATTTGCAAATGATTTCTCGAAAACAGTCCAATTTCGGTTCAGGTAGAACATAAGCTTGACGGAAATTCGGAAACTGAGCCTACCTGATGAGCCCAAAGTGGAAGGGCAAAACCGGTAGTGCGCTGTCGAAGATTTTTCAGCAACCTCGTGTAGTTTCCTTCATGAGAATTCAAGTTTCTTCATTGAATGAAGCGACAATTCGTGTTTTGTCGGCCGAGGAGTATGTCTTTGGTATATTGAAGCTACAAAATTACTCGATGGCGGTCTTTTCTTGAAAAAAGGGAACGCACGTTTTTGAAATTATGCGTACTCGAATGCTGAACGAGTGCGATGTTAAAACGGTTGCAAGACAATTGCGGGACGAGCCAATATCGACCAGATTATTGACCAATAGACGCATCAAGCCGTCTTCGTTTCGACTGCTGATTACTGTTCACTTTCGGCCTAGATGAACGGACCGGACAATCCGCGTTGAATGCTCCGTAATTTCTGACTAAAGCACTCATCCACTTTCGGAATCGGAGTGCTGCGTTTTATCATCCCAGTTCGCCAAAGATCATTTTTCTACTTTTGAGGTTGAGCGTTTACACGAAGTTATTACCCAGTGGAGCATCTTTCTACGCCATTCCTGATTAGATCAATATACAGTCACTTTTACCAAGCTTACCTGCATATCATTTTAAAACGAAATCTAGTGTTTGTTGCGTAGACGCCACAATGATATGTCAAAAAATGTTGGACAAATTCCGGTCTCTGACAAGCTCGATTTCCCCCGAACAACTTAGTCTGCTCCAGATTAGGAAATCAAATTACTCAAGTTACCAGGTCTGTGATTTTGCCTTTAATTTTTTTGGACTTTTGGCAATGGGATTTCATTTATTTTCCTAAAAATCTCGGGAAGTCAACCTCGGATGACATCAAAAAAAATATATTGCCAACCCCTTTATCTTCTGCTGTCACGGCCTCGATTGGGCGAAGAAATGAAGCTGTGCGGTTGAACAAAAACAGCCCAGTCTCACACGATGTTCCCGATTCCCTTCCCCGTATCTGGCCAGTTGTCTTCTACGGAGTATGGCAGTGAATAGAATGTCAAAAAGGAGGGAACTACCATGTCAGAGGATTGCTTTGAATTTGGCGGTGGCAGTGACACTGAGAACATGAATTTTTTATTTGTAATGTTCTACTTATAAGTTTGCTGAAAATCCGTCGACAGCCCCGTCTCTCGAAAAACCAAACTAGTTTGCAAATGAGTGTATATTCGCTAATTTCGTGGAATTTGGTTTCAAGTGGAACATAGGGTTGACGGAAACACTTGGAGTGCGCCTACCTGATGAGCCCCCAAAAGGGCGAAACCGGTCGTGGGCTGTCGACGAATTTTCAGCAACCTTGTGAGTAGTACATTACAAGGATATACATGTATCGCGATATCTCGAATATCGTAGCGACCGAAACACGAGGCGGGCTGGTGCAGCACATTCAGTTGCCTGAGAACATCGCAAACGAGATATCCAGCTGGGTTTCAGGTGAGTCTCTCGAGAAACCAAATTAGTTTGCAAATGAGTGTATATTCCCTAATGAATTGTTTCTATTTGTTCTCAAGATGAAACACATGTCAGCACCGTCAGTCAGTGTCCTACTGTCAACACCATGTGTCATGTTTGGCAGACTGCCTGGGTGGGATAGAAACACCAGATACGATCTAGGACGAGGGCATACCTGCCAATGAGAGTATGAAAGCTTCTGGACCACGTTGAGTTAGCGACACAGCGTCAAGACCAGACCGGATTACAGCCTACACTCCTGGTTCGTCATTTGCCGTTCATTCGACTTGTGGCAAGCCATGAATTGATGTGTCGACTGCATTTGGCACCGGGTCCAACAAACAGCAGAGTTCCGAGATTTCTTGATGCATTTTTGTGCATGACACGTTCCGCTTTCTAACCCCTACACCACAATGATTCTTTCTGAGGAGAAGTTGGGCCGTCGAGAAGTGTGCTGTTTTAGGAGCAGGATGAGGCAGTTCCATGAGCAACCATCTTGATACAGCTTTAAACGCACATCTTAGCTACCTTTTGAATTAATCGACATCTAGCCTGTGCTAACCAAAGGGGTGCATGCAGGCATTGTGTTCAAGACTTACTGGCTGATTAGAAACCGGGTACAATTTAACGGCGATTCACACCGCTTAGGCATTGTGCGAGCAGTCCGTGACTGTTCCTCTGGGAGCTACAATATGTAGGATTGAACAGATTTGTCCCTGAGAAGACTAACTTATCAATCAACCAGTGATTTACGGAGTTATACATCCTTTATCTAGTACAAGTGGCTGCTCGTTAGAGTACACATACTGTACAGTTTCATGAAGCGCGGAACTCAGAAGGCTCTGGAGAAACCAAAAATATTCCAAGTAAGTCAAAAGCCACATTGTTCTAGTTTTGGGATTTCATTTGTAAATTATGGTGACAGTGCTGGCTTCCCTTGCAGATATCATCATCATCATCATCATCATCATCACCATCATCATCATCATCATCATCATCATCATCATCATCATCATCATCGACAGCATGACATCAGTGTTCAACACCAATGCTTCGCTGCCGTACAACCATGAATTATTTGAAAGCCTTGTTGTAAAGGAAATATTAAAGGTGGACGGGGAAGGGACTTAGCGCTGGCTTACCACAGCGATTCCGAGCTACCTACACTTCCAAACACTCATTCAGGTAATCTGGGTAGAAACTGATAACAAAAAAGCCACTGACATCGGTTAGTAGCCATATCTTGCGGCGTCTCCAACCAGACGCAAGATATACTCTTGCTCGTGATGATCTTGGGGAAGAACGAACCTAACTTTTTGTCTTTCTGTTAAACTTTGGTGGGCTTACTGTTTGATCAGAAAAGATTTATGAGGCGAATTGACCAAAACGTACTTGATCGTTTATGACAAATACCTATCTTGTTCTCACGGGTGGTTATCAACAACATGAGCGTGTCAACTCCAGTATTACTCTCAGGTAACTACCTGTAGATTCTAAGGATTGCACTCAGTTTCCTTGTAGTCTTATCAAAGCGAAGGTTGGCGTTAAGAGTTGACTACTCACTTACTCATCCACTTGCCCACCTAACCACTTATCTGGAAGTTGCAAGACTTTTACGACCATCTGAATTGTCGCCGCCCATCACACACAACTGACGATAGGATTCGCACACAAATGTTCTTAAAGCTTTATTTGGGTTTCATGAAAACAGGTGAAGCACCTAATAATCCCACTCGACGTTTACCTGTCTCAAACAGTTACACCTGCAAGTTGTTAGGTTCCCCAATCTACCATAGTAAGTGCTATCACTTGCTAGGCTGCGCATACTACTCATTAGGTTGCTGAAAACATCTCGATTACTAGTGACCATGTTTGTCCTTCGGCTAGAAGCAGTCCTCGAACATCCGTCAACCTCATGTTCTCCCTGAACCAAAATTTGACGCAGTTGGAGAAATTCACCAATTTCGTTGGAAGACTTAACCGAATACCAGCTGGAGTTGAATGTGCCGCACAACAGCCGCCTCATGTCCCTAATCGGTACAATTTCCGGGATATCCCAGTAGATCTTCCCGAAGGAACACTACCCATAAGATTGCCAAAAACAGCCAATGACCGGTTTCTCCCTTTTTGTGGGTAATGAGGTAGGCGCAGTCCCTAAGTTTCCGCCAACTTTCTTCTAATTCAACCAAAAATGTGCGGGATTAGCGAAGATAACAGGAGAAGCAACCGAATCCCTCGTCAATTAAGTAGTGGTGATCTATGGGAAACTACTAATAAGTAGTATGCATCAAAATATCTCAAAATTGCTGTTCTCAAAAACTGTTCATCACTGAAATCAGTGAAAACCCAAGATAACTCACCAATTAATTCAAATCTCATAATTGTGCCGGATTCGATTTCCGATTAAGCTGGTTTGATTTTATTTCATTAACATCAGCAATAAGTGTCATATCTGCTTCGCCCAGACCTTAACGGGGTGCTTTCCATCGGCGCCCGACCACAGAGCACAGGTGGTAGTGTCCAGAATGTATGCAAGGCAATTTCTAGTAAGATAGTAGCATTTTCAGTCAGTAATTCATCTTTGATCGCCTGGTGTACCATTTTAGGCTTTCCCAAATACATCTAGCCAGCCGAAAAATGTGATCGGATCTCGGAACGTTCAGCATTGAGAGAAATTCCCTCTCTATTTCGTCATCAGATGAACAGACGGGGCGGAAGAAACGGACTTTTTGTGTAAAAGTTCCATATGTTTGATTGGAAAATTACCAGATCGCAGATCGATTGGCACAGTTGGTGAGGTGGTGGGTCGACTGAAGCGAAATGCTCGGCCGAAGGTGGAATGGTTTAGACTTATTTAGACAGATTTCCGACTACTGCTGAGTAATCAGAGCATTCCGCGTTAATGATCAGCAAGACGTGGGTCGGCAAATGCGTGTTCGAATTTGGGAAGCGCAGACATTCGAGGTGCATCACACTTATTTGGATCGGTCAAGTCGTCCACGATAGCAAAAGAGGCCCGAAACTCATTTGTACACAATCTTCTGTTCCAGTAGAACATGAAGTTGATGGAAACCTGGGCAGTGCGCCAATTTAGTGGATCACAGGAAGGGTAAAACGGGTCACGAGCTGCCGTGGAAGGAGTTTTGTGCAACCTCAAGGCCATTCCGTTTTGTTAAAAATGTGCATCACTCACTTTGTAACTTTTCTCAGTCCATTTCCTGAATCAAACTAGACTTCCCCCAAGCATATGTCTAGACAGAAAACCTAAATTCGATTCGAAGAAGTTTGGGACCGATTGTTTACCAAACCTCCCTGAGGGAATAGAAAATCCATTCGTTTTTGAGCTAAACCCAATGCAGGAAATCACGTGAACGAAGATTGTAGAAAGACTGTTGGAAGATCATATCCTATTCGGGTGGCAGAGATGCCTTCTCAGCTAAGTTAAGATCAGCTATCCCAAGTGAGATCTCCTATTCTGAACCAGGCTGATAAGTGGTTACTGGTGGTTGATCAGACGGTAGCTGATCTGTTCGCCGAGCTTGGCAATTGGCTTGCAAACGTTTCGAACCCAGTCGAGGAGATATCGTCAGTACGCAGTTGAGTGGCTGCTTCCTCTGTGCCTAGCTGCGTTTATGTGGTTTTTGAAAAGTAGCTAATATCCTGTCATGTGATTGGCTAGTTGGTATATACCTTCTGCTGCAGTATTGTAGGACCGACCGTGATTTTTGCGGCGTTGTGATCTGTATGCCTCTTATTCCATTGGTTGGATGGATGGCTGCTTTAGGGTGCTTCAGGTTTGTTTGCAGTTGGTCCGTTCCCGGGTTGTGTTACGTTGTGGTCTTCCTTCCTTGAATCTGGTTGGTTGTGACCGCAGTTAATACGTGGATCCTGATGGCAACATTCTCCACTGTTTATAACAGCAGAATGAGACCAGATGCACTGGTCGAAGCGCCTAACTGGCTGCTATCCAATCGGTGGCCGAGTGGGATTAAGCAAGTTGGAATGTGGACGGTCAGCGGTTGTTTCGACCTCTGCTGACGGAGTGCGCGTACTCTTCGCTAACACATTCAGACAACTGTCTGCTAATCTTCTTTATAGCTTGTACCACTGGGACGGGTGAAATGGGTAGAAAATACGGCACCAGTGGTTGACAACCAATTCTTAAGTTTTTGGACTGGTGGCGAGGCTTCAGCTGTTTCCTAATGCTTTGTTGGAGAGGCGGAAAATAGCAACTACTAGCGACACTACTGTTAAATACTGAGTTAGTAAGATACCTCATGTTGTCAACATGGAGACTCTTACTCCCCTTACTCCTTTTCATTGCATTTAGCTGACTAAAAAACTTCACGTAGACAAACTTTTTTCGACATGTTGCATCGAGGCCATGTAAGATTATGAGCATAGCAAGATGAACACCAATTGGAACCTGAGGGGACGAGATGGCTCAAGTGGCTACCGCTCGAATTTACTGACCGAAAGGTCCGTGGTTCAAACCCGACCTCTGCCTCTCGTCTCCCTCTCTCTAGACTTGGGCAACCTGGCAGTATCCCAGTCCTCATGCTTCCTTCGGGTAGCATGGCAGGTAAGCGCCGGAAGGGTGTTAGAGCTGAGAGTTTGTTTTGAAGCTGAGGTAAAGGACACCGTAATCGAAATGTTTCTTACAATCACTAGGGTTCGTCTTTTACACGTTTCACTAATCGGGCCAAACCACCAATGCATCTTGGCGGTCCACAACTATGTAGAGTACTTGTCATCGATGGTTACCTGTCACGACGAGAAAAGCAAAAAAATATTCCTGTTTTTACAGAGCCACTTTGTGTCAGAACCTCAGACTGCTGGCAAAACAGAAAAGTACTATAGTGTAGCATCGTTCGACCTCACGAAATGCTTTCATGTAAAACAATTTAACTAGCCAACTTTGCCTGGGAACATCACGAACGAGAGGTTCATCTGGCTTCCAGGTGAATCGCTCGAAAAACAAAATTAGTTTGCAAATGAGTGTATTTGGCTAATTTCGTGCAATTCTGTTTCAAGTGGAACATAAAGTTGACGGAAACTCGGGGACTGCGCCTACCTGATGAGCTACAAGAAGAGCGAAACCGGTCGTGGGCTGTCGACGAATTTTCAGCAGCCTTATGAGTAGCGCATCACGAAAGTAAATGTCCAATCGGCGAGTTATTTCGACTGTGTCAAGGCTATTCGGGTAAAAAAACTTCTGAAAGTTGAAGTTAGAAGTTTTAACGAGGCACAAACACCAACCCACCGATACGCACTACTACGCTCCACAATAACGCACTGATGATGTCATCTCAAATAGTGATGAAACGTTTGCAACCAAATTGCCCAGCTCAGCGAACAAGCCAACGACCACCAGTTTCAGCATAATTTTTACCTTGTCCGGTGTACTTTTGAAGCCTAATGCAGTCATCATGGGTAGGATTTTCCACCAAACATTTATTTTGCTTACCTTTTACTCCGGTCAACTCATCATCATCATTACCATCATCATCATCATCATCATCGACATCATGACATTAGTGTTTAAAACTGATGCTTCGCTGTCGTGTAACCATGATATAACTGAAATCTTTATTGTTAAGAAAAGAATAAAAGTGAGCGTTGGAATTGAAACTCGAAGGCACTACTTTTAATAAGCTCACGAACGAAGACTAAGATAGCTAGCAAATAGTTAATCTGTGACCATGTTTAGGTGCATAGGAAAGCACGAGGGCTGTAATGCTGCTAAGTTGCCTAAGCCTGAACAGCAATAATCGAAACGTTGCGGTTGAGTTAGAACCCGGGACTTTCAGTTCAGCGAGACTACCTCTTAACCACTAAGCTGTTTCGACCCGAATTTCAACACTTCGATGGTAGATATCATAGCTGATGTCCGTATGTTTCACTGATGGCGAAGAGAACTCAACATTAGGAAAAACTCATGTATTTTTGTTCCTTCAAACCTAATTGTTGCACACCGGATTTTTTCCATTGCTCGTTAGTATAATCATGCCGCCTAACAAGCGCAGGCTAGCTGTAACAATTCAATGTCGGTGTTCTAAACGCGCTAAACATCTGCTTAATTCAATCGTTCTAAAAGTAAACATGAAGTGCTTACGCAATCATACTGTTCCAATTAGACTGTCTATCCCCTAATGAACAAGAAGTGCGTGAATTGCCGCAAATCCAAAGTGAGAAGTATTCTGTAACCTTAATTGGACCAGACCACAGATGTCTCGTTTTCGCTCACACGCAAACTAGACGTGTGGATCAGCATGCATGACGCGAAAAGATCACAAGTTCGTCTTGTCTGATACACTACTCATAAGGTTGGTGAAAATTCTTCGGCAATCCACCACCAGTTTCGCCTTTCTTGGGGCTCATCAGTTAGGCACAGTCCCCGAGTTTCCGTCAAGCTTTTGATCTAATTGAACTCAAATTGGACTGTTTTCGAGAAATACACTCATTTGCAAGTCGATTAGGTTTTCACAGGATACTCAATTAAATATCTCGTTTATGATGTTCTACAACTGAATGTGCTGCACACAGGCCGCCTCATGCTTCAGTTGGCACGATATTCGAGATATCGCAGTATATTTTCATGAAGGAAACTACTCACATGGTTGCTGAAAACTCTTCGACAGCCCACGACCGGTTTCGCCCTTCTTGAGGCTCATTACGTAGTCGCGGTCCCCGAGCTTCCATCAATCTTATGTTCTACTTGAAACCAAATTACACGAAATTACCAAAATACACCTATTTGCAATTAAATTTGATTTTGTGAGACTCACATGGAACCCAGCTGCTCAAGGGTATCAAAAAATGAGAAATCCAACCCGGGTCCGGTTGCGTCTCCCGTAAAAACGAAATTGATTTGCAAATGGGTGTCTGGTCTGATTTTTGCTCACTTGCTTGGCGGAAAATGAGAAATCCTCTGAGCATGGACAATCAACTGCAGTGCGATGCATCAGATCATTTCAGCTAGTGAATTGACCACACTGACACTGGAAAATCTCATCAACCGAATAGTTGTGCATTTGGGTGCTTTTTAGGACTGGATCGATTTTCGGGCTATGGATGAGTTTAGTGGGTCAGTTTGGTCTATCGTTTGACTGACAGTGGCAAAAGACCGTAAAATGGTACTGACAACGGCATTCATGTGTTCAGTATTTATGAGGTGATGAGGTGATACGTAGCTTCGAACGGCTCTGAGTTCATTTCACTTCGGTTTATCAGCTAGGAATCCTGTATCAAAGATACTTTGGTCACAGTAGGTACAGTTTCAGCCATCAGAAAATGAGACAGTCTGCAAAATACAGCCGAATTTCGGAGAAGATGGCGCAATCGCTTGAATCTGAGCAGTGACAAAGCATTGCGAAAACCGAACAACACGGACTGCTGAATCGTAGACGGTGAAAATATGATCACTGCTTTGACCGGAGCGTCTAGCAGCGGACTCGAGGTCACATGGTGCAACACGTGACCTCCAACATACCACTGTTTTACAAACTACCAACAACGCTTTAGATACATCCAGTTAGCTGAAAAACGCCTGGGACCGGTTGAGTAGTCATCGTTTTCGGAAACGTTTGGTAACAATCGGTCGATACATCATTCAGTGGCTTGCTCTCATAGCTCAGTGTTCGATGTAGTCGCGCGAGAGTTGGCTGCATTTTTAGAACGCGTGCACTACAATTTATCCTGACAGTCTGTGTGATATACATCGTTTCTGTCGAAGATATGAACGTAAAAGTTGAGCCGTCATGCTCAAAACTACTAATAGGGTTGATGTGCAAAGTAGGGAAACAGTGTCCGGTTGACCAACATTGATTGGGGACCATTAGCGGTTAGCGTCTCACGGAACCCGTGACCTCTCGGCTAGTAATTTGATCCCTTAACCGTTCGGGCACAAGCGGTTGATTAGTTCGAAATAGGGCAGGAATAAGGACAACTGATGCTTCTATCGTGAAGCCACGTGATTCCGGCATGATTAATGCTATGTGCTAACTGCAAGCTGATCACATCGTTGCCGAGTGGTCAAACGACCAGTTGGGAGGCTGCGACTTCGACACTCCTGCGAGTTTCATGAGATAAACGTAACCGCTTGCAGACTGTCTCCTCAAGCAACGACTTCGTAGTTGAAAATTTCCTTTTTTTGTGAAAGTATTCTTGTTCCTGGCTCTTAACTACGAAAGTTTGCCCCCGAAAAGCCTTGAATCAGGAGGCCCTACTGTCTGGAAGAGCTCATAACCTGAACAGTTTGAATGATCCTACAGTAATGATACTAGTAATAATATTGAATAATGGCTCAGTCGTAATACGCTTTTGATGCCTATTTGTCATCCTACTTGAGGGCTGAGATACTGGCCAGTTGTCTAAGCCTGTTCAGGAGCAGTCGACTTGTCGGGGACCTTCCGGTTACTAAGTTTGTGTGTCAACCACCTACCATATCCAGAACACGCCAGTTTTTTGCCACTATATGGTGGAGCAGCTATCTCACTTAGTTCGTGAGACGTCATGTCTCAGGCTGGTTGCATCACAACCGGAGGGTCTAATTGTACTAGCGAATGCGATTTGAACAGGGCCGTGATCGCATGACAGGATCCCGAATGATGGAACTGCCATTACAATCATTATTTGACGAAAGAGATCCGCCCATGCTGGAGACCTTGAGTGGACAAGCACGTCCGCACCCACCCATATGATGAGAGCTTCCACCTTAATCTTGTAGGCCGTTGCCCATCGAGTCTCCTCGTGTCACCTTACGCGGCCAGACCCATTTAACCTTTGGGTTTTCTCTCTCTAGGTTACCAGCGCGTGCTACATTTTACACATGAAGTTCACAAGAGAGATTCTTCTGCAATAATGTCCTTCAAAACCAATTTTGTATCAGGTCCTTACTCAGGTCAATGATCAAAATTTTCGATCACTGTATACTGCACATTTTTTAAGGGCAGTTCAAAATGAGCTGACCTCAGTTTCAAGGTTGAGGTTCCAAATTCCCCACACTACTTACGAACTAAGTAGTTTATTGATGTACTGACTGTTAAACAAAATGCAACACTGTGCCGTGTCTATTCGACTGGGCGTTGAGGCTGATGAGACATACTACTGCCTTTTTAAATGCCAAGATACCAGGAAATTAACTTTGATGAGGCCAAAATCCCTGAGGGTACGCGTCAAGTTTGACGAATTCTCGTTCCCGCCAATCCACCATATTCTCTAAATGATTAAGTCTCATTAGGATTGTTAAGTGTCCATAGTTTCACCATCTTGAATGAGTGACGAACCTACTCACAAAGTTGCTGAAAACTCTTCGACAGCTCACGACCGGCTTCGCCCTTCCACTTTGGGCTCATCAGGTAGGCGCAGTCCCCGAGTGTCCATTAACCTTATGTTCTACTTGAACCAAAATTGGACTGTTTTCGAGAAATACACTCATTTGCAAATCAATTTGGTTTCACTTGACTGAACTGAGCCTACTCCTCGTCAGAGAAAATCCAATATTTCCAGCTGGAGCTAAGCAAACGTCTGCAGGTTTGAGCTATTCAAAGCATTTCAATGGTTCGTAATTAACAGGAGGAATTTAGTGAACTAGTAGACGGTACTACTTGCAAAAAACTTGTCAAAATACGCCTGTGGATTGTGGGGGTATGTCTAAACAAGTCACTATTCTACAGTAGGACACTCTACTTTCAGGGATGTCAACTTGCGGTGGTTAGACTACCACTTGTGTTGATCTCTGACGATTCCTTGAAAGCTTGAGAGGACAGCGAAGGCCATATCAGGTAACAGAATCTACGCTCGTAGTGTATGAGTGGCGCTACAGCTTGTGGGATGAATAGACTCCTTCGAATGGACTCATAAGGCCAACAGTGAAGTCTCTTCATCGACTGTTTGGCGCAACAAGGAAAAATCCAATCGGAGTGAATGAAAATAAGAGAAGAAATTGATGATGTTTGCAACATGAACTGATGCTTAGGACACGGTGGAGACCTAATTCGAAAGAAGAGTGAAAGAGGTCGGGCTTGTGATGGGGACGACTGAGGTGTATATCAGTCAAACCTCACAAAAGTAAAGAGAAACACGAATTTCTGTCCTCTAGGACACAAGTATTATTTGATGGCGTTCAGTAATATGGCCACTTTCTCATTTTGGGAGTAGAGCCTCGTTTACGAGTAGAAACCCATAGGAACTGTGTCACGTGTTACAATTCGTAGTATATTTGCCCTTTAATGTGAACATCTTACCTCTAGGAAGCCAAACTGGCTACCTCTGGGTAGTTTTTTGGCAACCATCGAAGGTCAGGTCAGACTCACCTGCGCTATATTCTGTTCCGGGAAACTACTGTACAACTTTTTGTTACAAGGAGCATTACCCAAATCACATGGCTTAAGCCTCCCACCACTTCCCGCCTCAACTTCGAGATCAGTTAACTTGGCCAGAAACTGATCACTGCAAACTGTAAGTTTCATGTCAGTTCAACTTAGCTCATGCTGCACTCGTGTGTGGATAAAAGACTGATCATCCTCTCTGACTATCACGAGGTTGTTCGCTTTGTTATCTGGTAAGGCATCCGCGTGAATTAAGAGCACTCGCGCAGTTTGCGGTTCAAACGCCGCCTCGAGTTTTCCACTTTACGCTGAGTACCAGTTTGAAACACTTGATTCCGAGTTCAATAGGCTTCGGTGGAAGAGACGCTGAGAGGATTTTCCCTTCTGGTCTATGACAGCCCTGTCATGCTGGTGGCACATGTGATGGCCTATCTCATTTAGTTTCCGCCACAATCATTGCTGAAACGGGAAACAACACTCAGCAGTCACGGATCCTACGGAAGTTGGGTCGATTCTGAAACTCTTGCAACGATCTAACGAGGCTCATTCTCTAGCCAATTTTACACGAGTAGGTGAGAGTGAGAACGAATTTTATTTCCTCCTGATAAATGACATGTTTTGATCCTTCCTTGCGTGAGACGGAATTCATCCGAAGGCCCTGTTTCAAAGAAAAGTATCAATGTGGGTGTGGAAGGGACTTAGTGCTAGCCAAAAACACCTTCGAGCTACACAAGCAGGCAAAATAGATGAGAACGGACAAAAAGAATGCCGCTGACATTGATTACCAGACATACACAGCGAGAATCACACGGTCCCCATCCTGGAAGGCGATTCGTACCGAAGCCATCCAAACACTTCGTAATCTCTTTCATACCCTTCTGCTAGATCAAAGGTTGGCCACCTCTCTGCCTCGGTCAATCGAAGTCAGATACGGAAAGCGGTACTCTTCTCGGAAAACAATGGTTCAGTACGCGCAATACACGACCCAACCAATGCGGCTTCTGGCGCTGGACACATTTTGATAGAAGTCTCCGCTGCACAAAAAGAACACTCGTTTTCTATTTGTCTCGTTACGGATTCCTACACGAGCTGTGGTTCTGAGACAGCAGTTGTCGGACGCCTAAAGATGTCTCAGTTCCGCTGCTCGTACAGGCCAAATCTTGCAACCATACAACAAAACGGCCCGTTCTTTAGCCTCATACACACGTCTGTTGAGTTTCAGGGATATACCTGTTTGCTGCCTTCGGTGTCTCAACTTAGCAAATGCGGCCCTACAGATTTGTGTAGCTTATCCTGTCATACTACTTCACGAAATATTGCAAATTCCAAGATGCGTAAAACACTTGTCAAATTTGAGCTACTTTCCTTGGATTGAAAAAGACATTCGGTGGCTTCTTGCTCAGAAGTATGATATCACATTTTGTGCTTAAAAAGCGCATTCCAAAGATGATTCCGGTCATTTCATCCAGAAACGCCTCCTCCTTGTCTTCTTTGAAGATGAGGGTGATGTCGTCTGCGAATTCCAGATGAACCAGGTTTTCGTCGACAGCTATTTTAACACCAGGGTTTTGAAGACCTTCTAGCGTTCGTCTTATTATCTCGCCGATCACCAAGTTGAGTAAGAATGGAGAGACTGGGTATCCTTCGTGGGTATCACCTTAGGTAAGGAAGCTTTTGGATGGCTCCCCGTACGCATCACACGTCCAGAATTACGACAGGACAAAGAACTATGTTCACAAATTTCGAGGTATTATATGCTGAGAACGCGTGTTCAGGGGATTGGACCCCAACAACTTCGGATACCAAGTGTGGAGGGGGAGTAATTCTTAGTGAACTCATTTTGAAGATATAAGTGTAGGTAAACAGGTGCATCAAGCCCTTAAAAGCATATTCCAGATGGACGGATTCAACTTGGAAGAAAATAGTTCTGTGTGAAGTCAGTCAGTTCTTGTGAGCTCCCTTATGCAATGTTGTGCGGCAGAGTTGGCTGGTAGGACAGGCAGACACGTCACCTTGGTTGTTGGTCTGTTCGCCGAGTTTGGCAGTTGGATTGCAAAAGTTTCATCACCAATCGAGGTCACATCGTCAGTGCGGGGTAGGTGGGTCAGGACACACTCTCAGACCCTTCTGGCTGATCTGATTGGAAGTAAACACCTTCCCATAATCACCCACAAAGTTCCGCCGAAATGCGGCGGTACAGCGCAACACAATAATACAATATAATAGTACAATAATAAGGAGTTTGTCCTTTACATTCCAACACTCCATCCTTGGCGTGGCCATGAACGGACAGTTCCACAGACTAACAATGTAACCATGTGACGTGGGACATACTGACTACATATAATCTTATCAGTCACTTTTTAGACTGATTTCTGTGTAGAATCTGACAGTCTAGCCTGGTTTGAATTTCGCACATTGGGACATCGTAATAACTGTACTGATAGGAGGAAAGATTTCGCTCGTCATTACAACATCTACTATATGAAGGGTACGAGCCCACTAACGAGGATAAGTGTACATGTGTACTGCGATCCTACAGAGTAGGAGGTGACGCCGTTCGAAAATGTTTCTAAATCGATAAACCAAGTCTCGCCCTAGATACAATACATCTGTGGTTAACGGGATATATTTGACCGTTTTAAATCTGATCCCTTCGAAACACAATTTGGGAACTTCGTTTCGGTGACGACGTACCTCCATCTCTCTGCGTAGCTAGTTTAAGTAGCACTCCTGGTGTTCGGGGCCAGCCGTCCCTAATAACCGAACATCACATCATTTGGACGGATGTGTCACGTGCAGGACACGGGTCAGACGAAGGCATGCCCTGATTGGTCAGAATGCCAGCCAATCAGAGTCAAGCACCTGTGACTCGACGCTTCTCGCCCCCTCACGGACATTCTGGCACGACCTTGTGGAACACTCTGTGACTACCCTATAAATACAGTTGTAATGATTTTCCTTTGTCTCCATAATGGGCTGTGTAGAGCTACCGTGCGTTTTGATATACCATAGTGGGCGGAGCAAGGAAGCCAAGGGGCCGATACAGAGTTGCATTACCGTACATCAAGACATAACACCTGGTGAGGATGTTACAACAGGCATCAGCTACTTTTTTGGACTGACTGCGCTCCATCTACAGTCAGTCAGTAGCGTACACCCAAATAGCCAAGACAGTTCCAACCTGAAACAAACAAACGCCTCCACTTCATCCCACAAACCTCTTTCAGTTTCCACCGGTTTACTCCAAATTGAGCTCATAGATTAGTCCTCAAATCGCACTCACTTTTCTCTACTTGAAAAACAAAGTGAACAGAAGGAGAAAACCAATCACCCACCTTAAACGTTGAGCGGTCTAAATGATGTCTGTCCATATTATCAGTTTGACCTGGGACGAACGAACGCTTCTGTTCCAAATAATCAAACATCAATCGAAAACCACTTGTCCCGACACTTTAGCTTCTTCACACGTAGACAAATCACGCTGGCATTTCGCCACCGCGTCAAAATCATTTATCCCGATTTGTTTGACTTCGGCAAAAATCTGCAGCTTATTTGAACGTTTAAAGGCCTCACTAGGATGACACATTTTGCGAGCTAAACGTTACAACAAAATTTGTTTACGGCCTGCGCCGAACGAAGCGACTGATGGGCGGACGCTGTAGATGGTTTGTGCAAATGCCACCGTTGTCAACAATCTCTTCTATTGCAATCTGTTTGTTTCGCTAACTTTCATCAGATGTTACTGCAGACCTTTACAAGGTGGGTATGTTTAGAAACATTCATGTAGTGCGAAATATCCCGGTTGCCCTTTTTCACGGCTTAAGCAAAATCCTCCTTGGTATGCAGTACGTATGAGGACTTTCATCAGATGTTACTGCAGACCTTTACAAGGTGGGTATGTTTAGAAACATTCATGTAGTGCGAAATATCCCGGTTGCCCTTTTTCACGGCTTAAGCAAAATCCTCTTTGGTATGCAGTTGAAACGTATGAGGAGTACTAACCCCTATGACCTTGTCAATTAGGGATACGCCAGTAGGGAGGATGATTCTGACAAAAAACTGCTTCATATTATCGGTGTGTAATTAAAAAATCTCCGAGGAGGTTCGAATTCGCAGCCTCGAACCGTGCGACCACGAGTTGCTGAACAGCACTGCGACTGAATTGCACTCAGAGTGGACGTAGAGCTTCCCATATTTCAATTAACGGATTCACATCACGTGACCGCGTGTTGGTCGACTGGCTGCTCGAGTGACGACATCTCAGATGATAGGTTCACGTGACTTGTAAATTATTCTCGCTGCTCATAGACTGTAACTTGCTCACATAACAAGGTTTCACTGTTCTCATGCTATCCAAGGATATTTAAGCGATTTGCTGATCTAGATTAGAGGACAATTATTCCAAGTGTGAACTAAATTCCCGTGACATTAGGATAACTGACATCTTGTATAGCATTTGGCTCACTCGGTCAAACATCTGCTAGGGAGACCAATTAAAGACAAGTCGGTAGAATTTGATGTCATTAAAACCCAGACAAGGGAGTGTGCATTTTCGCCAGCACAAACTTCCCGTCAACGATTTAGAGAGGCTTGACATGAGCTGGAGTTTGCTTCTAGTTCTATGATGGCAAAACAGTTTGTTGGTCTAAAGGATACCTAAACGATCGCATCTGTCAGGCTGGTAAACAACATGAAAGGGGACGATGTCCCTGAGAAATCTCGCATGGACAGCTTTTAAAACTTCTGCATATACCGCACTTTGAAAGGCTTGTTGTGAAAGGTGTGTCTAAATGGAATCCTCACGAGTATCCAATACGTACTGATGGCGGAATGCTTAGTAGAATCTATGAATCACAATAAACGGATACGGACAATAAAACTCTTCTAGCTTTACAAAACACTTTCCACAACAGCTTAAAACGTGATATTTTAATGTTCCATACTCGCACAGAGCTCCAACGGTGGGTCAGGCATGAAAACAATGTTTCCGACTTCGCCGTACGAATGTGTCTGCAATAATTGAAACATGTATGTAGGATTACAAACAGATCGTTTGAACAAGAAGCGGCAACTTATTTGTATCTAACAAGTCATGTGTTCGTTGTAGCCACCGCAGTTTAGAGCACAGAGAACCCGATGCACAAACACACAAAGAACACCCGTGAGACATTAGTTTCTTTTTGAACAGACCGAGTCGTGATCTGTGCAGCGTGCAGCTTTAATTGACCTGAGCAGCACAGTTGCGCGCATCTTCACCCGATTACTATCTATTTTCAAGATGAGTCGTCAAACTGTTTATTTTCAGAGGGAAACTCCCCTGATTATAGTTGTAGTCGGTAGATCATTAGTGAAATGTAAACTATCCGTTTCCAGCCCGGATCTTGTCACTTAGTGAACTGCAACAGGTAAAAACTCCGTGGTGAGAATGGTAGCAACAGGTACCCCTACAAACAGCGAGTTGCCATTTGAACTCGGAATGAATAGCTATCAGATGATGTGAGACAAGAACGACCGGGGAGAGTTCACATAACAACCGTTAAAGGAATATCAGTTTTAGCACAGAAAATCAACTAACTTCCCCTCAAGGCTGGTATCATGAACTGCGTACCATGAACCCTTGTTCAGTGCAACATACTAACGTTCGCCACAAACAAACTATGCTGCCCTATTGAAAGTGTACTAACTAAGCGTGCCCTCAAACGCATGATTGTGCTGAAAAACAGCGATTCGAAAATTGTGTTCCACAGTAATTCTAAAACCGATGAATACTGACTGGACTATTGCTTCTGCCCCGCTGGATGCTTCCAGAGTCAGGACTAAGTGATGTTGTCAAGCGTCGTATGTCGCACCATCGGAAAGGAATACAAAGACGCTCTAACTACGGGCAAAAGCGAACTTCCGGTGAGCCTTATTGCCGGGTCTAGGGAGACAAAACACAAAAAAAGTGATGGGTTTTAATGCACGCCGTTCAAAACCCACGGATTCAAAACTTCTCGGAGTTTATTCCACTGGTTCAGGTATATTCATCATCATCATCATCATCATCATCATCATCATCATCATCATCATCATCATCATCATCATCATCATCATCATCATCATCATCGTCATCATCATCATCATCATCATCATCATCATGACATCGGTGTTCAACATCGATGCTTCACTGCCGTACAACCATGATTTTATTTGAAAGCCTTATTTTAAGGAAAAGAATAAAGGTGGACGGGAGAGGCATTTAGTGCTAACTTGCCACAATCATTCCGAGGTGCCTATACCTCCAGACATTCACTCAGGCGATCTGGATAGAAACTGACAACAGAAACGCTACTGACATCGGTTGACAGCCATATTTTGTAGTGTCTCCAACCAGGTACAATGAGGATCACGTGGTCTCCATCTTGGAAGGCGAGTAGCACCGAGAGCACCCAAGCGTTTCGTGGTCTCCTTCATACTCCTCTGCCAAGTCAAGGGTTGGCCACCTCTCTGTTTAAGCCACTCTGAATTGGGCATGGAAAACAGCATTCCATTCGGCAAACGATGGTTCGGCATACGCAATACATTTCCCAACCAACACAGCTTCTGGTGCTGGGCACACTCTTCAATGGAAGTACCCGTTGCACGACCGAAGACGCGCTTTCTAACGGCCTCATTACGGATTCGCTGACACCAACCCACACGAGCTATGGTTCTGAGACAACGATTGTCGAACACCTGAAGACGTCTCAGTTCTACATTGAATAAAGTTGAAGCACAGTAATTTCAATGCGTTTGACGTTATGCGATTGGCTATAGTAACTCAGCGTCTGTGATTTACGTGCAGTTGAATTTTAGTCCGCAGTGTCCTGCAGCAAGAAGTGTGTGTTACTGGGAGAGTATTGGCGCGAATTTCTCATCAGTAGGGATACTTCCCCACATACGTGTACGTTTGAGTTCAACACAAGGATTCTTCGGCTTGTTGTAGCTTTCAGTAATGTTGCGCGTTCTTGCGAAATAAACCTCAAGCCTTTCACGCTCTCTCAACTGAAGCTCCCGTTGTCTTCATGTCTGACCAATAAAGTCATGTGAAGGACAAGAATAATTAGCAGGTGTAAAATGACTGTTTTTCTTGGCTGCATTCTCATGCGTGGTGTCCCAACCACGAGAAAGACCAATAGTACGCCTCACAGGTTCAAGTGAAGTAGTACAGGTGGACAGATAAGCAGCTACAAAACTATGACTGAAAAAAATAGACAACTCGTCATTTACAAATGTTTTGAGATGTCTTCGTGCTCAGGATCAGCGACATCT
This sequence comes from Opisthorchis viverrini, assembly GCF_000715545.1. NCBI lineage: Eukaryota > Metazoa > Platyhelminthes > Trematoda > Opisthorchiida > Opisthorchiidae > Opisthorchis > Opisthorchis viverrini. The sequence continues at coordinate 405,892 of NW_008751947.1, forward strand.
TGGAACTTTAGCTAGACTCGGCTGAAACCAGGAAATTCAGAGTAGACGAAAGCTGTTTTCCCTGACGGACTGACGGAGACCCAGACAGAGGTCGAGAGAATTTAGCAATACAGGAGCCGTTGGTTCTGCTCGGCTTGCACGATGGGGCCGTATTTGTGCTTGACTGGAGACACTGGATCATGTGGCCGCTAGTTGAAGTCAGTTTGTTCAGTTTCTGTGCCGATTGTCTGACTTAGTGCTGAAAGTCTATGCAGCTAGAATGTGGTAGGCTAGCATCCCCCATTTTTCCCTTCTGTCATGGTGGCTGACAAGCTTGTATGGCAATGAAGCATCACCGCCTTCGATTGATGATAGTTCTTTCCCTAGTTTTTTGTACCATTTCGGACGTAGCCGGTTCGATTTGTTCGTTGGCTATAAAAGCTCCCAGTTTTTTTTCAATGCAGCCCGGCAATAGCAGCGAGATTAAATGAATTGATGTGGAACCACGGCACATCAGACACGGACTGCGTCGAAACATGAGAACTGTCCTGATTCGGGCTGTTCAAATTGTTGTGCAATGAAATCTGAGAAACTATCCAGAAAACCATTACCTGTCATTCCACACAGGCAAGAATCTATTAAACTAAATGCAAAATGCAAAAACAGTAAAATGTTGGAGAATTCGAATAAAAGAGAATGATTTATAATGTATTTTACCCATAACAACTCGGACGAACATCGGTCTAACCTGATTGGCTATTCACTGGAAAATGGGGCGATTGATCTTGAGGCTCTGAACTAACTCTTGTTTTCGGATATTCTGTCTCTCTAAACGCAGCATAGAAAATATATTTTTACTCTTAGTTGGAGCGTCCTTGTATTCTTTCTGTTTCTGAGACACACGACGTTTAGACTTGACAACATCTCTTGATCCTGTCTCAGACAACAGGGCGGAAACCATAGTTTAACCGGTATTCATCGTGCTCAGAATTAGTGCGGAATGCAGTTTTCGCATCACCACAATCATGCGTTTGCAGGTACGCTCAGTTAGTACACTTTCATTAGGGCATCACAGTGTACGTCGCAGCATCGCCCATGGTTCACAGTTCATGGTGCCAGCCCGGAAGGGAAGTTAGTCGATTTTGTGTGCCTCAACTGAGCTTACCTCACGGTTATTCTCGTCCCATTTCATCTGACAGCTATTCATTCCGAATTCAAATCACAAATCGCTGCTGTTATCGATACCTATTTCTCACATCCCCCCGGAGGGGAGGTTGCCTTTATGCTCTTTTCTGGGTAAGGAGATTCGGGTTGGAAACGGTTAGTTCACTGTTAACTGATTTTTTTTCAGACCGTAACCATAAACATGAGATTTCTCCCTAAATAAATAGTTTGATGATTCGTCTTCAGGATAGATAGTCGTTGGGCTAAGGTGGAAGCAAGTGCTACTAAGGACCTTGATTTCAACTCAGGTCACTTAAATATGCACGTTGGAGAGACCACTTTTCGGTTTGTGCGAAACAAGTAACTAATAAAGGAAACTACTCACAAGTTTGCTGAAAACTCTTCGACAGCCCACAAAGTAACTAATAGCTTCACGGATGTTCTGTGTGTGTGTGTGTGTGTGCATGGGGGTTCTTTGCGCTCTGCATTCCGGTAGGTGCCCTATTAAATACAATTAGGTCCCTGGTTTTTCCTTAAACACCTTGTTTTCATTCAAGTCTCAACTTTCACGTTGTGCAAACGTAGTTGTCCAGTGCAGTCGCAAACTGCAGTGCACCGTGGGTGCGTGAAAGTCCTGCGAAATCAGTCCACACTGAGAGATGAGGCAACCGGACTTCAGAGTGTGTGAGAAGTGCTGAGCTGAAAGCCGAGAAACCGAGCATGGCTCTGTAAGCCATTCAGAAGAGGTACAAATTCATCAGATGAAGGGAACTCCCATCTGAGAATTCATCACTCGAGGAGCCAGTCAACGCGATGTGGTTTCTGCGATTGAAGAACGAGTCACTGAGTGTTAGTCATGCCGCTACTCATGTCCAAACAGTTTGTTCTCCATTTCCTATCCGGCTGGTTGTGAGTTCGAAGGACTTCGAGGGCTGGTGAGAGGCGCACGGTTGATAATCTCCAACAGGGATGGAACAGCTCTAAAATACCTTTCGGCTAGTCAGTCTAGATCGCCTTCTTTTACATGGTGAAAGCCCTTTCTTAATTGACGATTCGCCTAGCACCAACCACAGGAGCTCTCAGAGATAGCATTTTGTTCAGATTCAAAGAAATAGATAATCAATGAATTCCATCCGCAACTGAACAAACTTCATCTGTGACCTAGACTTTGGGTTGTTGGATTCTGAGCGTCACTCAGGTGAACGTCACGACTGGGTCACGAAGGTACTACGCACCCAAAACCAACGAGTGTTGACGAAACACCTGTAATTCATCTTCCAAGCTCTGTGAACGGTTGGACAGCCACCTGATCAAGTAAAAATGCTCAGCCTAGATGGTACTCTCAATAGTGTGTTTCAATTATTCTTTTGTTTACACTGATATTTCTGCACTTCTGCTTGCAACACGCCATAATTCAATCATGATTTCACTAAAACTTTGAAACAGTGAATGTTGCAGTTTCCACTAGAATAACCGAATTAGGAATGAAAAAGTAAACGCGTTTTTCGTTTCACTCAGCCGACAATCATGATGACGATGATGATGATGATGATGTTGATGATGATGATGATGATGTAGGTAGTGATATGGTCCGCTACAGAAGACGATGGGAAAACGCACTATGACACTATTCTTCGTTAACCACAATGGAATCCAGCTTCGGTCTAGGTTTTTCTTGTTTTTTGGAGAACGATGTTATGCGATTATTTGTCCAGACAGAGGAACTGCCTTTCTACAACGAATGAACGTACGGATTGGGAGAGGGAACCAAGTCCCTTGGAAAAACCAGCGGACTCATTTCCTTCTGGTTCGTAGATCGAACCGGCACCCAAACCTGTTTGGGATAGAGGACCAACCAAATAGGGACCGAGATGGTTCATGTAGTTAGAGCGCGAATCTGCTGACCGGAAGGCTCGTGGTTCGAACCCGGTCTCTGCCTCTCGACTTCCTCTGTCTAGGCTTGGGCAACCTGGCAGTATCCTAGCTCTCGTGATTCCTTCGGACGGCGTGGCAGTTAGGCATCGAAAGGGTGAATAACCAATTATTACCTTTTATAAGACAAGCTTCCACAAACAGAAATCGCTTTTCTCTCAATCAAACTGAACGAAATTCGAATGCAAGGCTTCACGGAATAGTATGCCCACAGTAAAACCAACAAAAATCCAGCGAACCTGCTTTTATTGACGTGGTTGGTGGTTTGGAAATTGAATTAGCCTTCCATTGAGAAACTACTCATAAGGTTGCTGAAAACTCTGCGACAGCCCATAACCGGTTGTGCCCTTCTACTTCTGGCTAATAAGGTAGGCGCAGTTCCCGAGTTTCCGTCAGCCTTATCTTCTATTTGAACCCAAATTTGACAGCTTTCCACAAATACTCCAGTTCGTCGAATGTAATCATGTGATATCAACTGGGTTTTCACGAGAGACTCAGCTGAATCTCTTGTTTATGATATTCTTCAACTAAATGTTCTGCACGCAGGCCACCGCACGTTTCAGTCGGTACGATATTCAAGATATTGCAGTCATATTCATAAAGGAAACTACTCACAAGCTTGCTGAAAACTCTTCGACAGCTCATGACCGCCCTTGTTAGAACTCATCGGGTAGCCAGAGACCCCGAGTTTTTCGTCAACCTGTTGTTCCACTTGAACCAAAATCATATTTAGTTCGCACAAAGGTCGCCTCATGTTTCAGTTGGTTGGATTGGACTTCCTTTTCAAATATGAATATCTGTCTACTGTCTGACTGAAGATGACTTCCTAGTAACCGGCCCTCAGCGACGCCCGCTGTTGATCAATTTGCCAGTCTCATCTATCTGTCTGATATGGTATGACTAGTCAGATAGAACATATCCTTGTGTAGTTGTCTGCTCTTATCCCTTTCTGCATTACGTTTATCTAAATTGTATGATTTATCCCAATGATAGGCTCCTAAAATAGTAACCTTACTCACACACACACACACAACTATCATCATTATTTTGAAGCTAAATTATAAGTTGTCTTTTTTGAACGTGCTCAATAGAACGTCATTCCAACCGGAAGAATCATTTGGCTAAAGTGCAAAACCTTGTATCTCTTCGCCTTCCCTGATGCTACCGGGTTACAGTCAGAAGACAAGGAGACAGCCAGAAAGAACTGTCCTAAAGCAAATACAGCGTCTGTATCATTCACCTTTATTGGTGTTCGATCTGTTCTCAACCAACCGGTGTGTCTCCCGCACGTCCACACCGGTTCTCGAGCGATTGGTTTCGTTGTCACGGTTAGCCATAGATGGCCGTCTGTGTGCTTGAGTACGGAGTGCACCTGTCGCCTTGGTCATCAGGTGGGCGTGAAGTGCATGTGTACTTTTTTTTACCTTGCTCCGGCACATGATGAATTCGGACGTGACTTGGACGCGTGGGCTTACTCACATGGTACTGTTTCGCCACATGACTGTTCCCCTGAGCAGTAGGCCGATGCGGGGCCGTATTAGGAGAAAATAACAATAGGGTACCTTGGAGATGTGAGAGTCTGTACTTCCAAATATAAGTGTCACTGTTCGTAAGACTTTTTAGCTGGGCTGGGCTTCGTCAAGGATCGAGCCCCAAGTCACGTGGACCGATCCCTTTCTCTTGCTTATTCAGTTCTTATGGACTAGTTTGGATACGTCATCGGGTTTCAGGACATCGATATGGCAACACAGCCAGTTTTACATGTGATTGGTGAGATCTCACACAGGAAGTGGCTACTTCTTTGTTTTTTTCTCGAAACGGATCCTCAAAGTCCTGAAGGATACCACCGCGGTTCGACAGTTTATGCGCCTTCAAAACCTAGTCAGCCCTACTGTGGAGCTTACCCATGACACACCCAAAGCCCGTCATACCAGGTTGGTCAATGAGTAGAGGCCTGAGTAACAGCCTTGTGGTCCCCCAGGGTGTGCGTGTGTGTGTGTGGGGGGGCTTAGAACAGGTGTAGTGAGCTGATCTGATGATCTTATGCCATTAAGCTCTTGATCCCAAGGCCTTGGCTGAGGACTTCAGGCATCCACTTTCTGGGTCTTGGTGCCCCATTACACCCGGAGTCTCATAATTGCACGTGATCTCATAACGAATCGACCGCTGCTACTTGTCAGCAATAGGGGGGGGGGGCAGCGAAAACATGTCTCTCAGTTCACGTGACAGCCTTTAAGAGGCTGATCTTACAGGTAAGCTGAATCCAAGTTATACTGATGTGTGTTCTTTGTCTGGACCGAGGATCGAAGTCCCAAGTACGGTTGTCGAACTAACCTCCTTATCGGTTTCAGCCAGCTTCTGTTTTCACTCCTCTGATAGCCCAGAAGCCACTGCATCTGGCTCAGCTGGGGTTGATATTGTTCTAAGCCACGGAGCTCTGGTGGAGTGGTTGCCCGTTGTTAGTTGCCTCCAAGCGGTCATTTCGACAATGCTTTTGCGAATATCCCGTAATGTGCATCTGCATATGCTTTAAAAGACTTTTATACACTCAATGAGAGTTTTATGATGCCTTGAGTGACTTGTCACTGCCGGCCAAGAGGTCAGACATTGTTGTGATTACCGGAGATGTAAAACACGCACGTAGGCAAACTTAGCGCTGCTGAGGCTCATTCGGGAGGTTTTCTGGGACTGAAGTCGAGACGCATGGATAAGGGCGATCGCATGCTGCAGTTATGCGCAGACTAAAGACTGTTTCGGTGCAGTATTAACTTCCAAAAGAGCCGGGACCATTTGGTCACGTGGCTCACCCCCCACGGCTCAAACCAATTAGATAGATGATATCACCACTAGCTACAAGTGGTGTGAATCAAGCACTGTTCGTTGCTACTCCTCGTTGCTCTTCTTATGGATAAGTAAAATTCGCGCTTCTCATCTGGCCATTCAGAAAATCTCTCCCAGAGAGAACCTTATCGATCTGGAATATGCGGACGACATCGTTCTCATTTTTGAAGAAAAGAAGGTATCACAAGTGTTGCTAGTAAAGCTCATCAACGTCATCGATTCCTTTGGCATACGCTTCGCGTCCACACCGTGCAATGTCACGACGTGCAGTCTTCGAATCTGCCTCCGAGAATTCAAGGAGTTATATGGAAGCTGTGGAACAATACACGGATCTCGGAAGTTTCAATAGCTCTGGTGGTAGTGTGATGAAGGAAATGAATCTCGAAGGTCGGAACTGCGTTTGCAAATATGTGCCAGTTTTTGGCGTCAAAAAGACGTTTCACTGGGTCTCAATGGGCGCGTGAATCAGACTACGGTGCGAATTGCACTGTTTAACCGCTAGAAGACTTGGCCACTTCGGCAGGAGCATATGAGACATATCCAGGTCACCGATGTCTCGGAAGAATAGCTGGAATTGGCTGGAACCAGCGAATTCGTAATGAGATGATCAGGTGACGGGTATTTGATGCAGCAAACTGCACTTCCGTGAAAGAATGCATCCAGCACTGCAAGCTAAGTTTGTTGGGTCCTGTGTTCTGCGTGCCTAGTCACCGCTCACCCAGATAAGCGCCGTTTTCCCCACCTAGTGGCAGAAGCCTACTCGTCTTGGCCACTTCGGCAGGAGCATATGAGACATATCCAGGTCACCGATGTCTCGGAAGAATAGCTGGAATTGGCTGGAACCAGCGAATTCGTAATGAGATGATCAGGTGACGGGGATTTGATGCAGCAAACTGCACTTCCGTGAAAGAACGCATCCAGCACAGCAAGCTAAGTTTGTTGGATCATGTGTTCAGCGTGCCTAGTCACCGCTTACCGAGACGAGCGCTGTTTTCCCCACCTAGTGGCAGAAACCTACACGTGGAAATGAGTTGATATGACAGAAGAGAATGAAGAGTGTTCCAAAAAGTTTGGGTGACGTTGGTGAAGTTTGCTTTCAATGATGGGGTCCATGTGACTCTCCCTATGCTTAGCTGGAGTCACTGAAAAATATGGTGACTAAACGATGTCAGTGGAGTTTATGCTGCAGCTTCTATCCCGATGGTTCTTTTAGTTGTGGGTACCTCAGGTGTTTGTAATTGACTGGTCCTAGTTCTCTCCCAGTCTCCTTTGTTGACCGCTTTTCTTCTTTCCGTTATCAGACTTCTTTCGGACGAATTAACTCGTTGCTCTCCTCTAACTTTTCTGTCACTGACGAGAATCATGACCACACTAAAACATCTAGGGAGTGATGGTTTGTGAAAACGGATTTCTTCTGTGTAACGTGTGACAATTTTTCTGAGACTTCCTAGTGTGTAAGAGAAATTTCAACGTGTATTATAAAATAGCTAGACGATGTGATTTAGTTACGAATCAAAAAACGCCGATTCGTTAGACAGTAATTTAGCTGTTTTCCTAATTTTCCCAGGATGGCCATTATCGATTTTTTCGCTTTCGAGGGTGCCATTTGTTCAAACCGGAACGACCGGAAAACGAAATAGCCAGGGTTTCGGTCGCTCTTACAGCACATTCTAATCACAAACGTGTTTGCACCTTTGAGGAACACCTTCTGGTGATTTCTCCAGAATGCCTTGCATCTTGGCAGATCAACTTCGGTCAGGTTGAAAATCACAGAGGCTGTCTAGCATTCATTCATACTGCAAAGCGTTACCCGAGGTGTCTGCCACATTCAAATTCAAGTCATTGAAACGAGTATCGCGGCAGCACTGATTAGCTGTCAACCTGAAGAGAACAGTCGTTCGTAAACACAAAACACGGGAGAAAATCAGAGAGTAGTTCGGAATACACACTCATTTGCAAAGTAGTTTGGTTTTTCGAGAGACTCACCTTGGACCCAGTTGAATCTCTCGGTTTTCGATGTTTCTGGTACAGCACATTCAGTTGCCTGGAAACATCAAAACCGAATGATTCCGCTGGGTTCCAGGTGAGTCTCTAGAAAAACCAAATTAGTTTGCAAATGAGTGTATATTCGCTAATCTCGTGTAATTCGGTTTCAAGTAGAACATAAGGTTGACGGAAACAACTCGACGAATGCGCCTACCTGATGAGCCCCAAGAAGGACGAAACCGGTCGAGGGATGTCGAGGAGTTTCCAGCAACTTTATGAGTAGTGCATTACAAAATATAGATAGGTGCATTTATGGGATTCATGTTTAAACAATGAGATTTCCGAACGTTGGTAACTGTAACGTTAAACGAGCATACTTTATAAGGTGAATTACCGGGGGTAGAACCGCTGACTGTGTTTGGTAGAAATGCTCGATTTTACTCAGTCCCGGTTGCTCAGCACGTCCGTAAACTGAACTCGTAAAGTGGTATACTCAGGTGTTTGCACATTTTCTCATAGTGGATATCAACGGTCTGTCACTAGTCTGTTAATTTATGGAGAACCTTGCTCAGTAGTGACCGTTTCTCTGGAGCTTACATTAGCACTCCCCCGGGAGAACACTACACGAAAGGTCATGTGTTTCTTGTGTGATTATCTTCTGTCCGGGTGTTACAAACTCAATTCATGAGACTTCTCAGCAAACTGCGATGTAACTGAGCTGGCACGAGTTTATTTAGAACACATTGCTCAAGGCTTGGATTTCCAAACTAAACTGAACACTCTTCATGCTAGGATGCGTCGATCGATATCTTACGCGTCGGCGAGAATTTACGCTTTTGAGTAATGTTCACAAGCTAAACCCACAGCGTCTATTACTGTCGGCGACCGTTCGTTTGTCAGACAAACTCGAGTTCTTTCACAGGTTAGCCAACTGAAATCCAATTTATACGGTCAAATGCACGTTCTTCCTTAGACACAAATGGCCGTGAAAAGATACATTTATGCCGGCTCATAATACTGAGTAATTCAGACCAGTTGTTTTGATCTAATTTGATTTTGAGATACTGTATTTCTTCCTCAAAACGCATTTTTGATTTTACACTATTCCCTTCTTTCCAGATAGAACAAGGAATGCCTGAGAATGAAAGGAAAAGGGTAAGAAAAGTCGCGCTCGGACTAAAATTTAACATAGAAAGTCACATGATCATTAATACTTCGTATGTTTCCCCAACTTTGGACTTTATTATCAGCAGACCTGGACATATGCCCCACGATGAACCACTTGAACTTCTTCCTGGTTATATGCATTATATTGGGTTAAATTTCCAGCGTTTTAAAAGAGAGCCATCAAAAAGACCTTGTCGAAACAATGTATTTGATGTTGAAGTATTCGACGCTAACCTGGCAACAAAGTATCCGGTTCATGGATCAGCAACGCTTTGTCATCGTATCCTGTCTCAGAATCTCTATATCAAGTATTGTGGATGCTATAGCCCCTTCCTACCCTATCCAGTCATTCCAAATCACCCGGACTTTGACGATTCACCCGTGCTCTGTTTCAACATGAGTCGGTTCAAGATAGAGCAGTTGAGCCAGAATGCAAAGTGTATGTTCAATTTGCTAGAGAAATATCGGGATCCAGTTACTTATATGAACATACCGGAAGCTCAGGAGTGCGAATATCTGGGATCTGTTCCACCGTGTGAGGACATTGAGCATCAACTGATTCAGACTCGCAGAACACCTCTTTGGGAATTGTGGAGTGAAAAGTACAACGATGCCAGACTGAGCTTCTTGAAAGCTGCCTTCCAGCTCGTCTTTGAAGTAGACATTGTTCAGAATCGATTGGGAAAGTCATTTCATATCAATAATGATTCGGAACCAGCGCTTCGATACCTACGTGAAAACTTTGCTCTGGTAACTATCGAACGTAAGGTTGAAAAAGGTGAACTTATCAGAGAAGATCTGGAATACCCTCTGGCGGAATTGCTGTCCGACATTGGCGGTCTAATGGGGTTGTGGATTGGGATTTCGGTGATTGGTCTATTCGAGGTTTTGGAGTTGCTTGGTCTGATGAGCTACACCGTGGTTGAGTGGCTAACTGCTCGTTTGCGTAGCAAACCAGCCATCAGGCAAAACAAAAATGCAGCCGATCGGAGATATTCAATAAACTCGCATCCTGCCCAATGGGATAAAGCAGTACCGAAAAGTCTGTCTACCGATCCAAACACAATGAAACTGACAGAGACAGGTGAGCTAAACAGATTGAACTTAGATCTGAAGCAGTCACATCGCATGCTCAAAGTCGGTGTGGCCGATCAACCAACCCAAAGTCCAAACATATGTTGTTCGCAGCAACATCAAAACCCCCATGTGAAAAAGGAAACCTTACAGGCAAACAACCGATCAATGCTTCCATCCCAGTGCTATTCTTTCAATTCGGATCGGAACTCTGAAGAATCGGACTGCAGGAGCATCCATGCAGAAGCACTGTGACCCTTCTAACATTGAAATGTTTCTGTACCATATTGCCTTTCTCTTTCAATGCAGCTAATCTTGCGTGCTTTGTTCCTCGGTATGTTACAGAGCATGAGAATCATTTCTGTTTTGGTTTCATTTCCTTTTGTTTTAAAAAAAATCGATTGTTAATATGAGCAACTATTACTTTTCACCGCTAAACATATGTAATGTTCCTTTGGTCGCTGTAAAAGCGTTCAGCTGTAGCACCCTTCCGGTGCCTAGCTGCCATGCCACCCGAGGGAAGCATGAGGGCTGGGATACTTCGAGGTTGCCCAAACCTAGACAGGGGAAATCGAGAGGCGGAATTCGGGTTCGAACCACAGACCTTCCGGTCAGTAAATTCGCGCTCTAACCACTTGGGCCACCTTCTTGAGAAGGTGGGTAGATGGGTTCCCGCATTGGAGACAGGGAACTGATACGAGTGATGCGTAAATGTAGACGTGTCAAAGAACCTTTCTTTGGGGAGATTGGGAGGGGCATTGTGCGTCAGAAGCAATAGATTGGATGCACAAGCGCCAATGAAGTCGCGACTTGACCATGTCTGACAATGCCTTTAAACGATAAACTCGCAAAAAGCATCATTTCTGTCAGGCAACTTTTAAACGTTCCAACCTCTTCGTGACGGGAAGGGGGCGTACAAAGTTCTTGTAGTGCAATTGAACGAGATAGGGGAAGAAAGAGACTGATGCCTAATAGAATTCTTCGCAGAAGATGCATTGGATGATGTCTGCTTTGATCACAAGCAGTGTAGATGAAGGTGAAGGATTTCGTATGATGGAATAATACTGGAATCGACCACTTACCTTGAGCAGTTGGGCGTCAACATAGTCGTAGTCAGCCTTACGTGTGTCCAAATCTTTGATGAGTTGATGGAGGTCCTGTGAATCAGAAGAGCAAATACTGGGACGTCAGGGTTTGGTCATTTTTGAAACGAAATCGCGTTTAGTGCAGTTAATTAGAGCTAGGAATTACTAGACTTGAGTTTCGCTCTCATTAAACCCCGTCGTTTGTAGGAGTTCCAGCTCCAAGGCAAGTACGTTACCACTGCTGCACCGCAGCGCACTGAAAGCATCTGAATGATCACGTCTGAACAGGTGAACGTGTTCGCTCATGAACGATTTGATTGGTCTGTCCGACGCCTCGAACGAGGGCAACCCGGTAATTGCCCTGGTTGTGTTGGTCGCTGGACCAGCCTGTCAGGACAACCCACAGCGGTAGCGCTTTAAACCAGCTCGACAATTCTCGGTCAGTTTGTACAGGTGGTTGCCATCAAACTAGTCGCAAGCGTGAAAACTTGTACCTGTTCAGGACTGATGATGCAGGTGCGCTGGATGACGATTCTTCCTTTGGATCCTTGTTGCAGAAGAAGGTCACATGGCTCTGATACCTAGGTGGCATCTTCATGCCCAAGGCTAACGAATCTATAAAACACTGTAGTTGAGAAAACAACATATTTTAAGCTGTCTTCAGGCTGACCTAATGCGCGATTCGGAACCTCAAGCCAAGGGAAAGATTCGGAAGCTTAAGCGGCGCCAAGCGACTAAAACTAACCGAGCTGCCTTATCAACCCAACTGGTAAGACCGCGTTTTGTGTGCGCCACACTCTGGCGTGCTCGAAGCTATGTCTGAAGTTGCGTAGAAAGTTACGGTCCCTAAGTCAAGTGTTCGAATCTTTTAGGGTCCAAGCAACAACACTTAACCGTCTTTGTTATAAGACCCAATTTTGTACGAATACATAACAAATGAACTTGAACTATTTAGTGTATGAATCAAATAGCGAGTAATTGTATTCACGTCTGTCTTGAGAAGAACGTATGAATAAAAGCAGGCAGCAAAACTGTAATACTAGTGAATGTGGTTTTTCAATGCCTCACGCAGATCGAAAAGAAGGCCCACTCAAATGAATCCAACTGGATCTCTCGTTTCATTTAATACGATAATCGAGATATCACAGTCCGCTGTCGAAACACAAGACACTGGTCATAACGTAAAACATCATGTTGAGGACTGTGCCTATCTGTTGACCCCGAAGTGGATGGACGAAACCGGTCAGAGTTTTTAGCAACCTTATGGATGGTCTGTATCCTTTAGACAATGTATCATGACATCAACTAAAACATGGAGCACCATAAATGAGAGATGCAAGTAGATTCCACGGAGTTTCCTGTCAAAACTAAATCCATGTGCAAATGAGAGTGGTTGCTGAAATCCGTTTGAATTCAGTTTAAACATCAGGTTGATTGAAAGGAAATTCTAGAACCGCGCCTACCTGGTGAGCACGATGTGGAGGGGCAAAGCCAGTCAGGTGCTGTTTTCGGCAATTTAATGGGTAATGTCTTACGGAACTTTGTGGATGTAGGCTCTGCTTCTGGAAACCGAAAGTGATCCATCTTCTTAAAGAAAACTACTCACAAGGTTGCTGAAAACCCATCGACAGCTCACGACCGGTTTCACCCTTCTACTTTGGGCTCATCAGGTAGGCGCAGTCCTCGAGTTTCCGTCAACCTTACGTTTTAATTGAACCCAAATTGGACTGTTTTCGAGAAATACACTCATCTGCAAATCAATCTGGTCTTCTCGAGAGACTCAACTGAATAGTATAAACGGGAGATTCAGTTACGTCTCTCGTAAAAACCAAATTGATTTGCAGATGGGTGTATTTCTTGATCCACCTTCTGTTTGTCAGTTTACGCCGAAAGTAGCAGCTGCCGCCTTCTTGGCCTCGCAGAGCAGCTTGGATACATGCAACCAGGACAGGTATACAACTGGGGTACAAGTAGAAAAACTGGTCAATATCCATCGTCTTCGACAACTCACCTTACAGTCTACGCGAATTTCCTTCGTTTCCGTCTGAAGGTCACTCGTCAATCCTGCTATCCGAGCGATTTGTTCACGGAGTGTATTCAGATTCTCCTGAAGGTTTTTAATGAGCTTCTTGTTCTACAAAATGAAAGAATGCATTGAAAGTGATTCCTGGCGGCCCGGAAAGAATCGTTCCACAAAAGTGTTTGGGCTACGTAGTGTCAGGCGGCGTGCACTTGCAGCAAGTACAATGGCGGTGAATTGCGTCATAACAAAATGTTGGCACCCCATTCAACCCCGAGAGGGTTTGTAAACCAGTTGCTTACCTGGATTTCCACGATTCTCGCGCAGTTAGTTAGTGGAGAAAACGAGTGTTTGAAGAACAAAACGAATTTGACTTAGCACGGCCATTACGAACCCCATCACCGTCGAGGATGTTTTCATTACCGTCATCATCGCAATCATTTGTATGCCCACCCTGACTCATCACCCCACCTTCATCATTGTAACTCCAACCTTTCGCTGCGGAATCCTTTATTAGGAAACCAACTGAACATGAAAGTAAACCTCTCATATGCACCCTGTTTTTAGGAACTGAACATCTCCACGCGTCTTGTTCAACTTTCATGTATATTCCTAGGTTAGTCGGGTAGATTAAGCTTACAAAGCTGTCCTTTTCGTCCCAGAAAGTGGTTACAAAAGTGCGCAGTTTTTTTAATGTCATATATCTAAAAGACGCATGACTACTCACAACATACTCAAACTACTCATAACTAGCAAGTAGGAGCTACGTTTTGCCTATCTGCTTTAAAAATATGCAAATTCCGAACGAACAGAAATTGATGATGACAGTCATCTGCAGTATGTGGAACCGTACTTTCCTTCGGATATCCATCATACAACAGCAGCAAATTCATGTTCTCATCCTGCCTTCCTTTGTTCACGAGCATCGCAAAATTTTGGAAACTGTTTTGACTTTCTTGTTCACGTCATTTGCCGGGTTACTTTGAATGTTCTTCAGGAATGGAGACTCTAAATTGATCTTCACAGTTTCAACGCATTTCGTTGCTTGGTTTGATCTTCTTAGACGTAATGCATGATTTTTCTTGTGTTTAAGTATAAAGGAGACTGATTGGAGTAATACACTACTCATAAGGTTGCTGGGACGTTATTGTAAGGGTGACAACCAGCTCAAAGCGGCTTCTTCTGAGACGCGATGTATCCTATGGTTCAGATTTTCAAAATGGGAGCATTTAGCTATCAGCATTAAAAAGCTCCCGTTTTGGAAGAATCTAACTGAAAATACAGGTTGGCAAATTTGATTTCGAGCCTGTGAGCAAATGCACTGTTCGTCAAGAAGTCTTTTCGATTCATTACGAGATGCAGGCCGGATGTGAAGGGGTGGCAATGATTTTTGAAATGCTGAATCTCGAAAGTTGCAGTAAGTTGTAGACAAGATTTAAGACACTTCATCAATTTCACTGTGCTGCTAACAGAATGCCTAAATGGGTCTGTCAGGCTTGAGGCAAGCTATCGAAATATGCTGCACAAAAACTGCTTGCGTGATCGGTTCTCCCGTACTTCTTGTAGAATAACCAAGTGACTGGCTGGTCAAGTCCTGGACCAATTAAAGTCAAAGTAATCGAAAGTAACTGCCAAGATCAACAGGGAGGAACCTGTACAACAGGTTAAATCTACCTACAAGCTGAGTCACTCGATATTAGTCATTTTTAATAAAACATGTACAAAGATCGTTTCATGTTTTCATGTCCAAGTTAGGAATTTGATTGATGGAAATTCGGAGACTGCTTCTATCTGAAGGCCTTCCAGAACCGGTTGTGAGGTACTGAAGAGCTTTCAGCAGCTTATAAATAGTATTGAGTCAAGAAATATCACCACTGTTTATTGTTAGAAAGCCATCCACAGTCTATAAACAAATTTGAACACACTAGGCGGTGTGATTACAGGCGTGCACCGTGTCGGGAAGGTAATATTCTCACTGGAATTACGATGAATCGGGTTGAATCAATTGTATTCGATCTCACAAGCCTTATCGCATAGAGAACATTCTCGAATTTGCCTGTCTGCGGGAGGGAAATATACTAAGTGAGAAACTTTGTCACCATTGTGTAACATGCAATCAACTCGAGCAGGATTTCTTCTTTGAGTTTTCATCCTTTCATGAAAGCCAGTTTGAGCTCAAAAGTCAATGAGAAGAAATCATCAGTACGGCGCATCTCACGAAACTCAAGGGTTGATAAACTGAACACTTATCATTTTGGCCACGAGTGGCTGAAAAACATTGTGAATAGCTCTCACTTAGACAGCATATAGCATCGCTCATCCTTCAGTCACGGGATTCACCCCACGTGGTCACGCACTAACTGATCCCTTGATGGACTACTCTAGATGGAAGTTTCACTCATCATTTGAAAATATTCGTCTTGTGCGCCACATATCGATTGATATTGTCAGCAATATCAGTCTTGTTTTCGGACGGTTTGTCATCGCAAATGTTTCAGCTGCCCCTTCAAGAGTCTTTAAATCGGTTTATTTTAAGCCAAAAGCTGAATCGTGACTACCAGCACAAATTGTATTGTAGGTACAGTTGAAACAATCCTGTTGGCAAAACATTTTCACTTTGAAGATGATTCAGAATCTGGAGTGCGATCAAAGAAAGACCAAAATAACTTTTGATTTCGCGTGCCCTGTTAACCAAACCATGTCGAAAAGGTGAGGAAATGCCTTTGTCAAGTAGGTTGAAACCAAAACCAAAGTCGCATACAGGTCTGAATTTCGGTCTGCTTTTTCCCATCTTTTATGCATTTTGGAAGGAATATCGAATTATTCAGAACAACAAAAGTGAAACATTGGGATATTCGTCAATGAATCCTACGTGGAGGCTAAGGGTATTAAAAAATGTGAGATTTCTAAGACATTTTGTCGCTCTTCATTCGTAGGGAATTCTCAGAATGATGATCTGGTGTGGCAGAGCTCGAACTTGGTCCAGATGCCGGGTCTGCTCCAGTACGTTTGGAAATTAAGATTGGTTTAGCCACTTTTGAAGCCATTTTATTTGAGATTCTATACTTTATCGATTATGATACAGTTTGATACGCAAACGCTTTAATAAAACACACGAAACGGTCATCAGTAACTTTTCGACCGACAAGATCTTGGTCTCACTCGATACTAAAACGTTGCACAGTGCTTGTGGGATGCGGGATCTGGAGGCATTCAGGCAGTTTAGGGGATTTGTGGACCGATTGTGTTTACTAGATTGAAACACCCAGTAGTAAACATCGTGGATTACCGCTTCGATTACCCGGCTTCAAATCACTGGTACACCGTCCAGACTCAATCGATCATAAGAATGGCAGCGATTTTGATCGTCAGCTTAAAGAAATCTCACACCTGATCAACAAGAAGCTACACGATCAAGATTTATTTTTCCCGTCCGTTCAGGGAGCACTGTAGTGTCTTTTCTTGTGGCAATTTTATAATGCCTTTACACTAATAAGACAAGAAACTAATCTTACAACATTAGCCTTTTCGGTATCTGGCTGTTATGTCAGGGATTTTAAGTCGTGAAGTCATTTGCGTGAACCTTCCAAATGACGTCAATCGAGGGACCAATCGCTGTATCACCCCCTGATGTGAACTGAGTGAGTGCAGGATGAATGATTCTACTTTCCCTGGAGATCGCGGGTCCGAATCCCGATAGGATTTCACGGTATACGCGTTGCTTAGGATTCCCTAGGAGCTGGATACACAAATGGTGTTTCAGGGTTTCCAGAAAAAGTAACTTCCCCCGCGGAATGAAACCTCACCTGAATTTTTTTAAAAACGTCCTCATACGGCCAACAAACTTCATCCTTAGATCAGAAGCAGAGTAGACTGGAATGACCGGAAAGGGATAGAATGAAGACTAACTATTTGTTGCCGGCCGCCTTTCCCTCATTACAACTGTTTAATGGTGACGTCGTGCGAACGATGAAGTCTTCTTTTCCAGAAGGAGATAAATGAAGGATACTTGAAAGTTAAGGTATGAATGTATGAATTAGTATCGATAATGTGAATTTTGTCAGTTATTCGTACTTCTCACTCATTACAACGTAATAAGAGAGAATGATCAAAGACGAGGTTTTAAATACCAAGAGGATCACCGGATTGGTCACATCCTGATGTGCACGCTCTCTCCGATGAAGGATCTGGGCGCGTCTGATTTACCACATTCAGAGTAATCTCGAGATACTAGGAGGTTGCCCGAGCCTACACGGGAGAAGTCGAGACGCCCGAGTCGGGTTCGAACCACGGACCTTCCGGTCAGTAAACCACTGAGCCATCTCGAACTCAAATGATATCATACCCGAAAAGACACCCTTTGATCTATCAACTTTTAGTACTCATCAAAGGGGAACTGGCAAATTGGTGGAGACCAATGCGTAGAACAAATTGGAACGCGTAAAACAAACAGCCCAACACACACGCAGACAGAAATTCTGGTACATTCCAGACGAGCAAGCAACAGTGCAGCGCGTTTTGTACGAAGTTAGATGCGCAGTGTTTGGTGCTTTGGACAATGATGAACGTTTACAATTTTGCTGGGACACCAACCTCTTGAAGTCCGCCTTCCGCAAACAGAACCGAGTCTGCACCGGAGGCGGCGGGGATCTGTTTTTCGATCGGCTTATTATTTACTATGTTGTCGTTCAAGTCTTCGTTTTTCCGATACTAAAGGAAAAGAGTTTAAAACGGCAAGCATGTACGGATACAGTCGGGCATCCACTGTGATTAGCAATTGACGACATTGCAGACAGGTTGTGTGGCTTGAAGCAT
This sequence comes from Opisthorchis viverrini, assembly GCF_000715545.1. Classification (NCBI taxonomy): domain Eukaryota; kingdom Metazoa; phylum Platyhelminthes; class Trematoda; order Opisthorchiida; family Opisthorchiidae; genus Opisthorchis; species Opisthorchis viverrini. Next base: position 423,955 of record NW_008751947.1, read on the forward strand.
GGTGTTTATTCGGACGTTACAACATCAACCAGGGCGGTCTTCAACAGACCGCCACTATGTGTCCTTAAATTAATGAAAGAAAAGCACACACAAAGGTCCCAGAATCCCATTGTTTAGGCAGAAACGAAAAGGAAGCAAAGATTTACACCCTTATAAGGTGTGAGTCAAAGGAAACTGAACAAAAATAGGGAGAGAACCCAAGTACACAAAGAGTAAAAACATCTATCAAAAGTCATAGCCTTTGACGCATAATCTATTTCCGTGTCTTGTTGTTCCCTCAACTTGTGCTGAATATTAGAGCCGCCTACTAAACAGAAGACACTCAGAAGACCCATTTCGTTCGTTTTCCAGCGGGTAATGCACGATTTTCCACAAATAAACCCATACTACTCGAAGTCGGACAGTATATCGACCGATTTATCTCAGAAAATCTGATTAAATGGAAAGCGATCAAGCGCGATTGGACGAAGCCATTTTCAGATTCTCCCGGCTCACTCGGTTCAACTGAATCAGTCATTACTTTGAAGGATAAAAGGCCTCTACATGAGTCAGCGATTGACTAACTCACAACCACGTCATAACAAAGCTCTATCGCTTAAATAACACCGCATGTAAGGGTAATATCTCATTACATTGTTACCCTCTTCTCTCCCTCATTAGAGAGGTTTGGATCCTCGTCAGTAGCTCATAACTGAACAGCGACTTGTACCCATATGCATTGACACATTCGTCGCAGATCAGGTCGGTTTTAATGCCAGATTCAACTCAATCTAGAATGGCTGTCTCGTTTTTGAATGTGTTGCGAAAAATTATCTTCGGCCTTCATCTGGGACGATATCCGAAATACCAAACTGTTTGTCATGAAATGACACATTTCATTCGAGAGTAGCGTGACCAAGAAATGCGTTCGAGATTCATCCGTGTAACTTCTCTTTAGCATCAACCTAAATGAAAAATGAGTGCCTGAGGTCGAGTAGTTTTCAGCGACCCTATGAGTAGTATTTTACCAAGAAAATGTCAAATGCCTACAACACGCTCACTCGCATCATGGACACCGCAATTGAAATGACGTTTACGCTATATATATGAACCGCTGTAGGTGGCCATAACTTTCTGACGCGTTCTGGATACGGCATTGGCAACCAGCATTCGGTCAATACTGGGTCATGATTGACTGTTGGGTCCAGACTTTCGACCAATCAGCTCTCGTCTTGATGCCGGACCGGCAAGCGTCCCGAAATTTCGGGCAATCTTGCGTGGGATGGGCTTCTCGGCCGTAGCAGCACCTGACTGCGAGCGGTAGAGCGGGATCCGTGTGGAATTCCGCCTAACACAATGGCAAATTTATCCCAGACACAGGACTCAGCGGTGGTCTGGTGGTGCGGTAGATGAGGACTGCTGAACTTCGTGAAAATTAAGGACCAGGCTACGAGACATCATAAGGTTCACGTCCTGGAAGTTAAAAGAATCATTTTCCACGGTTTTAGCTAAAAGAACGTTATCTAATTCAACACCTCCAGTCCGCCAAAAGAAATGCTGGCAGCCGAAACCAGAGAGAAGGACTGATGCGGCTACTGTTTTCAGGCCGTGACTAGCTTCCGTTTGTTAATTTTTTTGTAGAGTTAGTCCATATTAGTTAGCTTAACAAGCCCTTCACTATGCTCCTGTTTATGACGTGGTAACCTCTCACCTGCCTGAGTCGATGATACGATCAGCAAGTGTGATAATGGCAACCAGCGATTCATATTTTGGAGTAAATGTAGCCGAGGTGACAATAGATGTTGCTTTTCAAATGATTTACTGCTTAGCAACATGAGGTGAAAATGACTATGAATGCTGAGATCTTTTGCTAAGTGACGATATTCGTGAGTTTAAGGGAGAATTGTAACCTTCCGACAAATACACTCATTTGCAGATCAATTTCGTTTTCACGGGATAATCGAGTGAATATCTTTTTATGATGTTCTTCGACTGAATGTGCTGCACACAGGCCGCCTCATGTTTCAGTTGTTACGATATTCGAGATAACGCAGTATGGTTCCATAAAGGAAACTACTCATAAGGTTGCTGAAAAATATCCGAAGAACACCATAAACGAGAGAGTAACTTGAGTCTCCCGTGAAAACCAAACTCATTTGCAAATGAGTGTATTTGTCAAGTAGAACAAAAGGTTGACAGGAACTCGGGGACTGTGCCTACCTTATTAGCCCAAAATAAAAGGGCGAAACCAATCGTGGGGTGTCGACGAGTTTTCAGCAACCTTGTGAGTAGTTTCCTCTATGAGAATATAAACTTGTTGGTGTACTAATGTGTCTCCGTACCATGTAAATATCTAGGAATGCCTGCATTCAACCCAAAAAAGCGATGACAGTGCAGTGTTCTGCGCTGGTGGGCAAAACGAAATTGGGATAGCTCGGAACAAACATCAAACACATGGATCAATCTTCGACAAACCTCCCGTGGTGGTCTCTTGTCCGACGGGACGACATGCGCAATGAGAGGTAGTGATGCCTCAGTCTTCATTGGCACAGGCATCTGTTTACTGTTGGTTGACAGCTAGGATTGGGGAGAAATGAAGGCCAAAGTTGAACTCATTATTGGTTCGCACAGAACCGAGAGGTCACATTCGTCGAGGACCAGGACAACAGCTATGGTACGTACGAGTCTTTCGACTGAAACGGTCACTTGTCATACACCATTTGTATGCGCTGTCAAGGACGAACATTTCAGTGCTAGCATAGAAGAGATGACAAGACAACATCGCTTCAACAACGAATGGAGAACACAGTCGAGCACAAACCCGAGAATGATCGCTCGCCAACGATGTTTGCGAGCTGTCCGAAGAATACGGCGGTGGTTGCCATATATCGTATGTACGCTCCAGCTCACTTATCGCCTCTAGTTTCTGGTCCTCTACGAAACGCTGTTCAAGATGTGAAGTTTGATTCTTCGTTGAATACGCAACCAGGTTATTCAAAACTGGGACCTGCAAATAGTTATACGTAGAGAAGGGACTGAGCGTTTGTCCACCTTATAGTTCGAACTACGGTGACAAGACGGTCGCAACAACTACGGTATGACACCGATTCGTTTTCAAATACAGCCCGGTCCATTAAGACCGACCAATCAGCATAGGGTGTATAATCTGGTCATTGGCCTCACGTGAGCCACCCCAACGGGTTGAGGGTTGAGCTTTGTGCTGTAGGAGCCAGTCACAATTGCAGAAGCATATTCGGACACGTTTTAGTTCCAAACTTGCGGACAGTTGTTTAGAAACAAATATAAACAAGGGCGAATACCTTGAACTCGAACACTAAACAAAGGGTCTTCGGGTTGCCAGAAAATTCCTCAGTCGACGAAATGGGACACAAGTATAGCTGATTCTCGCACACCATGCTCCATAAAGTAAGGTGGGGTGAAGAATAGCAGAATTCTTGTTGAGTGCGGGCTAAAATCAGCCAAAATGTCGTGTAGAAAATGTCCAACTATACATGAAGTTTACAGATCCCTCAGCGAATGTTTAATCAAGTCTAGACTAGTTATATCGACAGCACACAGAAGTATCTGCTTAATGGCATCTTTGTGTACCCCATGAGTACCTCCTTTCTATGGGGGGGGGAGTCAGATGTTTTACCCGAGAGAGAAGCAGAGCTTGTGGACCAACGGATTTCTAGGCTCTGCCAATCTGTATGGTTACTTTATTCGAGGATTTTGACCGAACTGGCTTAGAAGTACTATTCAGATCTGTGCACAGCAGCTCAAGGTAAGGACAGACGGGTATTATCATCTCGGTAAGTTACGAAGCAATTGTAGCGAAGCGTCCAGGCTCATTGGGCATTGAAACCTAAGGTCCTCCACTGTGAAATACTTGTCCAATTCTGTCTGGCGCCTTCTTGTCACGGCCACCGAAGTTCAAGACAAATACTCCTCCTTGATCACAACATAAGACACCCCATCGAAATCGCCTTAAAATCGCCATCAGCTGGCTCTAGACTCCGACTGATCGATCTGATCAATCTCGGATGGTACGACTATCCGTTTTTTTCATACCAGACAGTGTTTTCTGATGAGCCCACTGCATATTCCGGGCTAGATCCGCTCACTTGTTACCATCAGGATGATTAATCCCCTGCAACGATGCAATACAAACTGCAGTCTGCCGAAATGGTTGCCAGAGTACAATGGCTGCTGACGGTGCCGCGTGAGTTCTCAGGGGGTTGACCACTGGATGAATAATTCGATAAACTCTGCCGGCACTGACGGATGACCTGATCAAATGCATCTACGGACCAGTGTGAAGGATCTAGGCTTCATCAGACAAAATGTTTTAAGTTGACTTAATCATCGGCGAAATCCTTTAGGATTCTTTTGTTTCGGGTTATTTAGCGTTTCCTTGTTTCGAACACCAATTAATTATTTTCCGTGAGTTCCGCGAATTAGTTTAGCGAAGAACAACCTTATTCACAGCTGCCACCGCTTGTTTGACAGTGTTCATGAATAAAGGCATCTCGCTGGGGAAGCCAACTAAACAGGTGTGCTAGCAAAATCTAATCAGGGTGCATTCGTCAGCCGACCAGACGAATTCACTGACACCATCAAACTACTCAAACAAAACGATTAGGCCAATCTATATTGTGCTTTGAAAACCCCTCACACATTCACTCACATCAGAAGGGAACGGCATGTGAGGGCTTGTTCCACAATCGACATATATCTGAAACAGGTTCAATTATGTTTCGAAAGTGTATAAATAAGTAAAGGACATTGTCAGATACGATATTCTAGACAGTTACTTTCCCAAAATAACATGAGCAGTGCATTTGCAAAGCAGTGCGCTCGAAAACTTACGCAAAGGTAAAAAAAGGTGAGAAATGTGGAAACAGATGGTGATCGCATGCTTCCTTCTGTGGAAAGAATGTTGCCTTTAGACATTAAGGTGGTTCAGTAAGACTCAGTATGGCAGGTAAGTCAAACATTTCGTTCACTTTAAATCGCACTACACGGCATACAGGGGTCCCATGCAATCCGTACTCACTGTGGGTGAGTGGAGTTCCTCATATCTTACCTGGCGTACTAGTGACAGATGTTTTTTAATGCGGTTGAGCCAAAGAAATAATCGTGGCCGCCTCTCATCATCATCTCGGAAAGTAACTACTTGTAGAATTACGAGAGGCTGTCCTTTACAGGAGTCAATGCACAGGTTGATGACAGGTGTGCTAGACTGATTTGCGGTAACACTAGTTTGATGACTACGTCTACATCTTGTGCTGTTCAGGCAAAAAAAACCGCAGGCTGCACTGCGAAAATAATTCACCAACTCCACATACCACACAAGAATAAGGACGTCACCTCACAAAGCGTACACCTGCGTTTCTACTAAAAAAACACGTGTTTTTGCTCGCGGACACAGAGTGCAAGCGGAAGCGATGTGCAAAATATGGCCGTGCGTTACCTTCTCTCGTTCTTTCTGTAATTCTTTCGACATCGCTTCAAGGTCATCTATTCGCTTAAGCAGTGCCGGCGAAAAACCGAGGGCCTCCAGATCGTCGCGTGTAAGTTTTAGTGCCATCAGTTCCTGTAAAATACACGATTTTTTGCCAAATCAGTGCAAAATTCAGTGTTTACGACTATCCTATGGACATAAACGTTTGCCCAGGTGAATCGGTTTCTTGTCAACTTCCGTTCAAAATGCTTGTCCAGAGAAGACGGGAGTTCAATAAGTGGTAGGTTTTAGATTTTAACGTGGTCATATTAAACGCCGTAAGAAAAGAAAGGTGATCAACAAACCTGAAAAAACAAAGTGGAACATGAGGCAGTTGATTGCTGTTGTCATTTACCCGATACTGGACGCACTCAGTCAACGAAAAGCCATCGGACTTAAGACGGTTTGGAACTAGGAGGTGCGTGTAAACTAAAATGAACTTTATAGCAGCTTATCGGTGATCAAGCGTTCATTGCTCAGCGTGTACAAAAACCGGTACAAGAGGTTACTGTGTTTACTCATTTGAGCGTGTTCAAACAAAAACACCTTCGACTACTGTTCCGTTAGTTTCTTGGCGTCCTGTGAGCAGTTACGTCAGTGACAATTCAGAGTCCGAGTGCATCTGGATCAAAGCTAAATTTTTCAAAGTACATTTCAGTGATCGGTGATCGCAGTAGAGTGCTGCAATATCACCCCTTAGGCTGCAGACCGTTCCGCATAAGACAGTCTTTATAGTTTCCGCAGAGTACAGATTCATATGTGGCAAACTTGGGGGTGTTAAATTTGAAAAATGCCTCTTAGTGTATACCAGAGTGACTGAAGCGATTGGAGAGGGTTGGGTAATCGAAGCTAGTGCTCTCAGTGACCACGGGATTCTACATGTTTCGTGCGAACTTGCGGTTTAACTGATTCCGGACATCACTGGTTCAATAGGGACCTGAAAATAACCAGGGAACAGTGTGGGGAGCTCTCTGGAACTGTCCCACAAGGCGTGTTTTACACCAAAGATGTCCTCTGTCTCCATTCTCGCTCAACTTCGTCGTCGATGGAATCTTGAGGTGGATGTTGAAGGGTCTTCAACACTGTTGCTGAGTCAAGTTATTCAATCAAGACATTGAATATACTTTAGCCGTCCGTCAACGCAATCGCTATTCTATTGCTTGAGGCAGCCCACAGAAATGTCAACACTGTGCCTTTCTCTGATCACGTGCTTTGGAAACTCTTCACACATGACGATCAGTTTTTCTGATTAGGTTGAATGGACAGTTATTGGTTTACCTGGAACTGACAACATCCGTTCGCATGCTCATTTCTCCGTTCGTCTTTCATTACATCCACAACCATCAGGTTGCGTTGTCGGCCCAAAGAGATGCGATGGAAGAAGCTCGTTTACTATAACATCGTTTATCATAGTATACTCGTAAGGAAATATAGCAAATACGTAGTGAATATCACTCACTTCAAGACGATCGATCCGCTCAAGAACATTATCATATCCGGAGGCGACGAAACCAAGCTTTCGGAGAGTGGACAAAAGGTCTGGATCAGGGCAGCGAATCTGTGAAATGCGGACAAAACCCTATTGGTTTAGTTTCATTACTACGGAGGGAATGTGGAAACAAAAACAAACAGAAACGTAAGTAACAGAAGGTACAATCACTTTTTTGTTTCCTTTGCGTTGTTTGGAGCACCATGGGAATGCAAGCACCTTTCGGCTGCGTGGAAAACCTGAGAAGGAGGCATCACTTGGTTTAAACACTGTGGAAAAGGCACAAAATTTGCCAGCAACTGATTCAGTTTTTATAGGTGACCAGATAAAATCTTGCTGGTAGACAACACCAGCGGGGTGGAAGACGCGTGCATGTCGGTCTGGTGGAGTCTGTGTCGATGCAACTGATAGGAAAATTCGCACGATAGTGTCGCACATCGAGACGGTCTCCAAGGGGGATGTTGTTTCGGAACTACGTTAAAAATTCCAACACTACAGGAAGCTGGAAACCTACAAGACAGGTGCTATCGAAAAAATCGGACTTGTCAGACTCTCGAGAAGGCGTCCCACCTTCCGACAACAGTTATTCAGCAATGTCCACCATATCGGTCGGACTGTTTGACGTCTGTTGCCGAAATGGAAGATATACATTTTAAAGTGTGCCCGGAAGTCATAAACACAGTAGAATGTTGTGTTCCCTCCTACGTGGCTTGCTGTCAGAAGGCTTGAGGGACAAATGAATTTCCGTTCACTTCCAAGTGTGACTCTGAGAGTGAGATAGCACGTCTTCGAGAATCGTACCTTATCCTGATATAAAAAACGACGATGCTGGTAGCTTGGTAACCCCGGTGATTCACAGCGGCCAGTTTGATTTCGTCTTGTCAGTAAGGCTGAGAAGCCGGGAAGCGCGGTACAGTGTTTTCATCCCTATTAGGAATAATCAACGTTGTGCATCTAACGAAACTTAGAGAGTTTCAAACCCGTTCGTTCTCGATTGGCTGAACAGCGGTGTGATTAGATCTCACTTAGATCCACATAACGTCGCTCGTCCTTCGGACACAAAAACCATGTCACGCTGCTGGGTATTGATTGGCTCCCCCGAGTGGCGACTTCTCAGAAATGAGATTCACTCAACTTGTGAAGTAAGTCCTCGTCTAAGCCAATTGCTGATTGATCGGTTTCTATAATATTCACTCTATTTGCAATGTTCCACCTCAAGAAATGTGAGCTTGGCTTTAGAGTCAGGTATTGATTCGTACTCCCTTGAATCACATGTGACCGACCCTTAAGTAACCGATGACCATACGCTGAATCTATTGCTCACCTGATAAGGGTGTTGGGAGGGGAATTTTCTGAAAAGTTACAGCGTAAACTAAAATAGCTCCACCTAATTGTACAATCTGACGCTTGGTATGAACCGGTGGTTTTATCAAGATGAAAACAGAGAAAACAGATGTCATAGAACGCCGTACTTCTTGGGATTTGGACGACTAACCAGGTTGACTCGTTCATACTGGATGTTAGATACCAGGTAGAGAGTCAATTTCGAATCTGACCAAGTCTGTCTCTGTCCGGTAAGAAATCGGGTCATTGTAAACCGACCGGTCACCTCAGACTAGCAATTCGAGTGGTGTAACGTGATTCCTGTTCATTTGAAAATGATTCTAAAAGTTTCAACATTCGGGTTCACTCTGCAAGACTTGGTCTGACCCAAAAGAAAACATCCTTTGACGAAAGTGGCCCCCATTACCAGAGACACTGTTAGGCGGAATTCTACACGAATCCCGCTTTACCACTCGCAGTCAGGTGCTGCTACGACCGAGAAGCCCATCCCACGCAAGATTGTCTAAAAGTTCGGGACGCCTGCTGGTCTGGCATCAGGCCGAAATCTGATTGGTCGAAAGTCTGGACCCAACAGCCAATCATGACCCCCTGACTTAGTTTTTTGGTGTTACTATACCTTGTGCACTTTTGGCGGTTGTTTTGACCACTAGCCTAGCTTGGGATGCTCAGACCGAGAACTAAGCTGGACAAAAATCTCATCAAGATACAAAATTTTGTTCTGAACGACACAGAACAGGTCGATTAAAGCTGAGTTTCACACAAGACAGGTGGACATTGCAGGTTATCACTACAGTACCATTCAAACATGAATTTAACAAGTCCGCGTTTAAAATTAAAGTAGATGGACAAACGAAGCCTATAGGTACACTAGCTTACATATTCCTCAGGTAACCTCTCCACCAATTTCCTTTCGGTTCTTCCACCGCCTGTGTCCCGTGTGGTAGTCTCGTGTGGAGAAACTCGCGTGTCGGTGGCTTTCGCATAGGCTGCCATACAATCGATCCCTGTGATTGCCGTCCCCAAACTTTGCCAAAACACAAGACCACGTAGAGCGTCCATGTGAACGACATTTTTTAAAAGCTGGGCGTCCTGGTTCTGTGGCAAAACAAATGAAGTGTGCGGATTTGTCAGTGTTAGGAAGAAGGGGGTGCACAAACTGCAAAAACCACTGGTAACTAACTGCCTTGGTGGTGGAGAATATCTGCGCTTCAGTTTGTGAAGCATGAAGCTCGCTGGCTTCGTTACTTGATTCTCACAGCATTCGGTTCGTATGACCTTGAATTGCAGCACTCCCACGTCTTTGTGAATCAACTTGGACTTGTTATGACGAGTTTTTTTTAAATGAAAATGTAAGTGAGGTAATTTCACAAAACCAATTGGGAAACTGACAAACCTTCTCTGAGGAATTTTGAAAAATCTCGTGAGAGTGACAAACGTGGTTTTGTCTGGTGCGCTATGTGACAGAAAAAATCGCCTTCCAATGGTTGTAGTTGCTACCATGGAAACTGAGACTGGCCATATTGATGTCAGTCAAGCCGCGATATAGCCAACAACACCGTTGTATTGGGTAAACTATTGAGGATTCCTTTGACTCATTGTCTCGAAAGCGTTGTTGTGTGCTGATGTCAAAATAGGAATTAGACGAAAGGTTGAGTTGTCTTGTTCAGTTCCCATTCATCAACTTTATCTTGGGAACATGAGGAGGTCAGTAAAAGAGACGCAAGATGATCAAAAGCTCCTTCCTTCCCCTCCTCTCAGAGGAGAGGCAGATATCTTTCAGGTGAACGTAGAAAAACTGATCATTGTTGTTTCGTATCGAAAGCATTTGTACCTGAAAAGATCCTGGATTACATGGCGGGTGCATTGCACGGAAATTTGCGTGAACCGGGTTGTCATAGCTACCACCAGGCAATGACAAAGGGTGCCTTGAAAATCGAAAATTTCCCCTTAGTTTGAAACAAACAAACTGAAAGAAGAGAACAACTTCTTGACTGGAATTCATACCGGACAGAATGGAGGAATCGCCTATAGAATGATCAATGGACAGAGGGCATATTCACGCTACACTATTGCTGACAAGATATGAAAAATATCAGACAGAATATATTTCATCAATTGGATGGTAAATGACTGGTGAATGTTCCCGCCTGCAACAAGTCCAGTAGGTTTTGAAGCGTCTGTGGTTCTACCTGACTGAGAAGCCCTGTCAGGTGGGCCAATCGATCGGCACAACCAGGGCAGTTAATGCGTGGTCGTTCCAGGCGCCGGGTCACATCGCCAAAACGTGAAGGTGTTTGCCCATTCAGAAGTGAACATTCTCATGCGCCCGACGTGCGTTGGTGAAGTAGTGGTAACACGCTCGCCTCGCATGGCAGATGAGCAGAATTGAAACCCCGGCAGGCACTGCTGATGAGGCCTAATAAGGACGAAACTCGAGTCCAGCACTTGACCCCTTTGGTGTGGACTCACCAGAATGATGGCGGCAGGATAGGAGTAGGAGTATCCGAGTGCCAGTGATGTAAGCGTGATACCTGAAATTCTCGCAACCAATTACAATTAATGCTACTTCACTCTCTCCAGATCAGTGGTCTCTGTGGGGGGGGGGAGTTGCTGTAGTAATTGGAAGTTGTGTAACTGGAAAAAACACGTTTGGAACATGTGTAGAGCAAAACTGTGTCTGGTGCAATTAGTCACGTGCCCGTTTGATGCCCTAACTCACGAAAACCAAACACTCAAATCGTTGTACCCCGGTCTGATTTGGGACACTTGAAGTTGCCCTCGTTCTTATCTCACGAGGATCGGAATAGAGATGCCATCAGTTGAGAAAGCGGTTCTCTTCCCGGACGGGGAGAGCTCAGTGGAAGAAATGGTTTGGTCGTTGGATTACCTCTAACCAGTGAGGGTCTTTCAGTTACCCCAGTAGGTTAGTCATCATCGTCATCATCAGGTGCAATAAAGCTTACTTGACGTACAGTGGTTGTAGCTGCCACAGTTTTGTTCACCGATGATTTGGGGAGGTGTGTTAGATGGCTGTGTGTTGGAGGCGGCAGCTAATGAATTCGTGCGTAAATACAAAATTGTCAGCAGACTATACATTAGAAAGATTGGGAAGGGACCTATGCATTGAAGGCAATAGCTTGGATGCAAATGCTCCATTAAGCAGGCGACTGGGCCATGTCTGACAATGTCTCTAGCCATTGATGTGGCCAGTCTCGGGGTCCCCATCCAGGAAGACGGCAATGACAGTGCAGCTGAGTTTGCTGGTAATGGCTCGTATACTTCGCTGCCAAGTCATTGTTTGACCGCCTCCGGCTCTCTTCCCCCCTTCACGTGGTTCAGCCCTTCGAGAAAGTCGGTCGACTGGCATACGGAGCACGTGGCCAAGCCAGCGCGATCTCTGAGCTTCCGTCAAACTTATATTTTGCTGGAGCCCAAATTGGACGGAATTAACCAGAGCCGGGTAGAACACAGGGCTGACGGGAACTAGAGGGCTGTTTCTCTCTGATAAGCAGCAAGAAGGGTAAAACCGGTCGTGGGCTGTCAAAGAGTTTTCAGCAACCTTAAGTGTAGTGTGTTGCACCTAGACAACGGCGTACTGCGCTATCCCGAATTTCGCATCAAGTGAAGCACGAGGCGGCCTGGTGTTGCTCATTCTGTTGCAGCGAGCCATCATAAACGAATGGTTCATCTGGATTTAGTTGAGTATGCTGTTGGGAAAACCAGTTTGCGGGCAAGTGACATTGTACGTCGAAAATTGGACATCACAAAAATTCTTGTCAAACCTGCACCGAAAGATCTCCGTTGCAGATGTGATCTAATCAAAAGCGTACAGCTAGCAATTCTCGTGGAATCCAGAAGAAAAAACAATAGGTCAAACTTAAATTACCTGCTGTTTCTCCAGGTTAGCGAGCTTTCTCTCCAGGTCGTTCAAACGATCCTTCAAGGTCGTGTCTTCTTGTGACTGAAAATAGTGATATAGTGGTAGTAAACTTGTGCACGGGAAGACCAAATACATAGTGAAGTGGAAAATGGGACGAAATTTCATTTGATCACTCTTCGCTATCGTTTCCAAGGGTTATCCGATTTTGTAAATCGTGGACGAAATAAAAACCCACGAAATTGTGAAACCACACTTTGATGAATGAAAATCCCTGGAAATTTGAGTGTGCGCGGGGAGGGGGCAGGTCGTAGCAACCAAGTGGATATTTTTCAATATCCGGACTCCAAAGACGATGTCTATCACTACACACATCTTCCGCTGGAACATCTAAAGGTCCATTCCGCGGGTAGGATTTCCCGCAACTAGTGATACACTGGAACGAAACGTGTAAAACGAAACAGAATGATTCATCTACTAATCTTTCATCTCTGTGCAACTGACGTCAAATTTCGCATAAGCTTCGGAGCGTCTTCTAGACACGAGCGGCCATAAAAGCAGTCTCGAGGTTCTCCTTGAAATTCTACCGTACCTCACTTCCGATCGGATCTGTACTCGGATTTAGGAGAACTGTTTGTAAGCTATGTTGTACTCGGTTGTACTGGGTCAATAAGCGCGTTTCACTGAATTTCTCCCGTGGAAAACCTTCCGGTGCTCTTTATTCATTTCTATATTACAGATATGCTTAACAGTGCAGTTGTTCCCCTCGGGATAGCCGGTTTTTGTACCGAGGCGAGATGGCTTAGTGGTGGCTAGAGCGCGAATTTACTGACCGGACGGTCCGTGGTTCGAAACCGACCTCTATCTCCCAACTCCCCCTATGTGGACTTGGTCAACCTGGCAGTATCCAAGCCCTCGTACTTCCTTCGGGTGGCATGGCAGTTAGACACCGAAAGGGTGCTATGGCTGAATGATTTTTATCGACTGCATTGAACTACTCATGAGTAGAAGGATCGTGACTCACAAAGGTTAGAGCCTGCTCAGTCTGCAAACTCCATAGATTTCCGGGTAAGTCAGACAGATTCTTGCCTGCTGGTGACTGCTGTTGGCGGGGTGTCCCGTACTGCGTCTGACTCATTCTAAGAGTATACAACCCGTGCTGATTACAACAGTAGGATGTTTAGTGCACGTTTGAATGTGGTCACGTGACTTTACTCCGTAAAACCAGACAACACCACCCAATGACAAGACAGTTTGATAGCAGAGTTTAAACAGTGCGTCCAAACGGAAAAGGCGACTAGCCAATCAGAAACTAACCCGAAGCAATGGAGGAAATTGCATCAAATCCTTAAACTCATGTCTAAAATGCAGTGTTTGTTTTTCCTAGCTACCTAGGTGTTGACGGTCGGCTGCCGCTACCCAGAACGGGTAAGATGTCTATGTTTGGACCAACCTGGTACATCCACCAGAAATATCCAGTTAACTTACTTGTTTGAGCGCCGCCTGCAATGTTTTGTTGTCTTCCTTGAGTTGGGTAATTTGTCCAAGTAGGTCATCAATCAGAGAACTGAGCTGTAAAAGAAATGTTTTGGGGGGGATTTCTCAGTAGACGCTTCCGAATCTTGACACAGTTGAAAAAACAGAATCAACCGGTATTCTTATGATCCAAATCAGTCAGAGTAACAAGGTATTTTGCTGCACAGGGAGACATATTAGGGTTAGTGTATGGTTAGGTCGTCCCCGGAGACACAGATCTCGAAAAGTGACCCGATCATTTCAACGGCTGCTTTGGTCATTGAGTAATTAGGTCGTTTCTGATTCCGCTAATAGTCATTGGTTGACCCCATAATCAAGCTGATTTGATCCTGTGGAAGGTGACGAAAATTCAACGCTTATAGTTGTAGTTCAACTGCATTTCCCAGGTTCATCCACCATATTAATTCTGGGAGCACAGTCATGTCCTTTCATTTTATTATTGATTGTACACAAATCGATGCCGCCAAAAACTTCGAAATTACAAGTAATCTAATTTCGTTTGTCTCCTCAAGCTACGTCCCATGCGAGCTGGTGAGAGCATTCCTTTTTAAGAATGCGGACACTTCGGAATTTACTCTAAGCCAACCAGTGCTAACAAAAAGCCTAGGTGACTCGTGGTACTTTCAGACGCACACTTAGCTAGTAGACAGGATGAGAAGGCTGCATTGCCCCCGAAGCAGACGAGCTTCCTGGAGGTGACGGAGTTCGTTCCTCAAATCTATACCTACTTCACTTTAGGATTTCTGGAAATCAAAGTAAGCCATCCTGGGATTGGGTGAAGGTGATCCAGGAGTCGGTGCAACCTGAATCGAGGCGATTTATGGGGTTCAGACGGCGATTTTATTGTCACAATGTAAAATCACGTGTTCTAGCGTATGAATAATTTTCGATTGCGTGAAACGATGTGCACCCCTTTCCGTACTTCGTGCTGTTGAATCACACCCAATGGGTGTGTTCTGTAACCATACCAACGCACGCATGCATTCACGCACGCACGAACGCACGCATGCAGTTTGCACGT